>NW_026901812.1:0-58585 GCF_033783945.1 Neopsephotus bourkii
TGGAGGTCAATGTATGGTGGGCATGGAGGTCAATGTATGGTGGGCATGGAGGTCAATGTATGGTGGTCATGGAGGTCAATGTATGGTGGGCATGGAGGTCAATGTATGGTGGGCATGGAGGTCAATGTATGGTGGACATGGAGGTCAATGTATGGTGGTCATGGAGGTCAATGTATGGTGGGCATGGAGGTCAATGTATGGTGGTCATGGAGGTCAATGTATGGTGGTCATGGTCATCAACACATGTTGGCCATGGATGTCAACCTATAGAGGATTTAAGGGGACATCTTGGTCTCCAATCTATGGCCACCAATGGACACACTATGGTCAATATGGAGCTTCTCCTATGGACTTTATGGATCTCCTATGGACTCTATGGCTCTCCTCTGGTCTACACAGCACCCCCTCCCTCCCATTGCCCCATCCCAAGCCCTTCCCAGCCCCATAGACCCCCCATAGACCCCCATAGACCCCCCATAGCGCCCCATAGACCCCCCATATCCCCCCCCAGCACCCCCCCCACGTACTCACATCCGCACTCCAGAGCCTTGCTGATGTTCCTCATCTCCCCCCCCACCCCGCAGGTGAAGACGGCCCCGGAGCCCCACTCGGCCTCGGTGACCACCAGGAGGCTGTGGGTGACGCCATTGGCCGAGGTCTCGGTGGTGATGGCGTCGGGGTCACCGGTGCCCAGGTCCAGGCCGTTGCGGAGCCAGCGGACGGAGGGGGAGGGGGGGCCTCGGACGTGGCACAGGAGGGAGGCGTTGCGGTAGGGGCCTTGGAAGGCCTCGCGGGGGGGGGGGTACAGGGTGATGGTGGGGGTGGGGGGGGTCAGGGTGGGGGGGGTGGAGCCTGGGGGGGGGATGGGGATGGATGGGGATGGAGATGGATGAAGGATGAAGGACAATCATTAAGCAGCACACATGGAGAACACCACAATGACCCCATAGCCCCCCATAGACCCCCATAGACCCCCATAGACCCCATTGACCTCCATAGACCCCCATTGACCTCCATAGACCCCTATTGATCCCATTGACACCCATTGACACCCGTTGACCCTTATTGATGCCATAGACTCCCATAGACCCCCATAGACCCCCATAGACCCCCATAGACCCCCATAGACCCCCATAGACTCCTATCGATCCCATTGACCCCGATTGACCCCCATTGACCTCCACAGACCTCCATAGACCCCTATTGATCCCATTGACCCTGATCAACACCCATAGACCCCAATCGACCCCCATAGACCCCTATTGATCCCATTGACCCCGATCGACCCCTATAGACCCCCATAGGCCCCCATTGACCTCCATAGACCCCCATTGACCCTTATTGATCCCATTGACTGCCATTGACCCCGATTGACCCCTATTGATCCCATTGACCGCCATTGACCCCGATTGACCCCTATCGATCCCATTGACCGCCATTGACCCCAATTGACCCCTATTGATCCCATTACCTCATCATCCATTGACTCCCATTGACCCCATTGACCCCCATAGACCCCCATAGCCCCCCATAGACCCCCATAGACCCCCATAGACCCCCATAGACCCCCATTGACCCCCATAGACCCCCATAGACCCCCATAGCCCCCCATAGACCCCCCCATACCTCTGTCCCTGACGGTGGCTGTGGCGCTGCCCAGTCGGCACTGGAAGGGCTGCAGGGCCCGGCCCTCGGTGCCCTCCATGAGCAGGAGGGAGGCGGCTCCGGTTCCGGTTCCGGTTCCGGTTCCGGTTCGGGTGCGGGGGGAGGGGCCCGGGAAGGAGGCGTTGGCGCCATGGGGCCGGGCGTGGCGGTCGCTCCAGGTGATGGCGGCGCCGGGGGGCGGGGCCCCGATGGCGACGCAGGCGACGGAGAAGGGGGGAGGGGAGGAGAAGGGGGGAGGGGGGAGGGGGAGGGGGAGAGGGGGAGCAGGGAGAGGGAGGGGGAGGCTGTGGGGGGAGAGGGGAGAGGTGAATGGGGGGGGATATATTGGGGTTTGGGGGGGGGAATAGGGGATTTTTGGGAAAAATGGGGTTTTTTGGGGGAAAAAGGGTTTTTTGGGGGGAAAGAGGGTTTTTTTTGGGAAATGGGCTTTTTTGGGGGGGAAATGAGGGGTTTTGGGTGAAAAGCGGGGGTTTTGGGCATAGATATTGGGGTTTTCGGGGGGAAATGGGGGATTTGGGGGGAAAATGGGTTTTTTTGGGGGGAAATGAGGGGTTTTGGGTGAAAACCAGGGGTTTTGGGCATAGATATTGGGGTTTTCGGGGGGAAATGGGGGATTTGGGGGGAAAATGGGTTTTTTTGGGGGGTAAATGGGGGTTTTGGGGGAATATATTGGGGTTTGGGGAAGGGACCAGTACCGGTACCCCCAGCTGCCCTATAGCTGCTAATGCAGTACTGGGACCAGTATAGGACCAGTATAGGACCAGTATGGAGCAGTACCGGTAGCCCCAGCTGTGCTATAGCTGCTAATGCGGTACTGGGACCAGTATAGGACCAGTATGGAGCAGTACCGGTAGCCCCAGCTGTGCTATAGCTGCTAATGCAGTACTGGGACCAGTATAGGACCAGTATAGGACCAGTATGGAGCAGTACCGGTACCCCCAGCTGCCCTATACCTGCTAATGCAGTACTGGGACCAGTATAGGAACAGTATAGGACCAGTATGGAGCAGTACCGGTAGCCCCAGCTGCCCTATAGCTGCTAATGCAGTACTGGCACCAGTATAGGACCAGTATGGAGCAGTACCGGTACCCCCAGCTGTGCTATAGCTGCTAATGCAGTACTGGGACCAGTATAGGACCAGTATAGGTCCAGTATGGAGCAGTACCGGTAGCCCCAGCTGCCCTATAGCTGCTAATGCAGTACTGGGACCAGTATAGGACCAGTATAGGTCCAGTATGGAGCAGTACCGGTACCCCCAGCTGCCCTATAGCTGCTAATGCAGTACTGGGACCAGTATAGGACCAGTATAGGTCCAGTATGGAGCAGTACCGGTAGCCCCAGCTGCCCTATAGCTGCTAATGCGGTACTGGGACCAGTATAGGACCAGTATAGGAACAGTATGGAGCAGTACCGGTACCCCCAGCTGTGCTATAGCTGCTAATGCGGTACTGGGACCAGTATAGGACCAGTATAGGACCAGTATGGAGCAGTATCGGTACCCCCAGCTGCCCTATAGCTGCTAATGCGGTACTGGGACCAGTATAGGACCAGTATGGGACCAGTATGGTGCAGTACCGGTACCCCCAGCTGTGCTATAGCTGCTAATGCGGTACTGGGACCAGTATAGGATCAGTATAGGTCCAGTATGGAGCAGTACCTGTAGCCCCAGCTGTGCTATAGCTGCTAATGTAGTACTGGGACCAGTATAGGACCAGTATAGGACCAGTATGGAGCAGTACCGGTAGCCCCAGCTGTGCTATAGCTGCTAATGCAGTACTGGGACCAGTATGGGACCAGTATGGGACCAGTATGGGCCCATCTACCCTGATCTATGCACATGAATGGATGAATACATCACTATTAATGGATTAATAGCTATAAATCGATGTATTCCTATCAATAGAGCCCAATTAATAGCTATTAATCAATAAATAAACATATATTATCCCTATCAATAGAGCCCAATTAATAGCTATTAATCAATAAATAAACATATATTATCCCTATCAATATAGCCTAATTAATAGCTATTAATCAATAGATAAACCTATATTATCCCTATCAATGGAGCCGAATTAATAGCTATTAATCAATAGAGAAACCTGTATTCATATATTAATACCTATTAATCAATATATTTATCTATCTGAACCAATATCGATCTATTAATACCCATTAATTGGCAATATTCCTCTATTAATTGCTGGATATTAGAGATCTCAACCCCCAAACTGGACATTAATCGATAATATCGATTATAGATGTGAGGATTCATCAGTATTACATTAATCTGGGTTAATATTAATGGATATTAATGAGTATTAATTAATATAAATCGCTATTAAACAGCACTGATTGATATTAATAGATATTATATTAATATTTGGTGTGCTATTTAGGAGCAGTTCCATTTTATATCGATTAATACTGATATCAATAGGTCAATCTAATATCTAATATCTATAATATATAGCTTATAACATATAGTTAATATTGAATATATCACATAATGATTAATATAATTAATGATTAATATAGTAAATGCAATATTTAATATATGATACACGTAAAATATCGCATTTAATATATTAATAAATCATTAATTAACATGAATGAACTGTTAAAATAGGCATCGATATACCTATTAAATACAATAAATTGCAGATAAATAGATATTATTAGCTTAGATATCTATGAATCTATTAAATATATCTATAATAATCACATTATAATCCAATATCACCTATTAAATCCTGTTTTATAGCGAGATATTAAAAATACCTATTATTAGAAGGCATTTTCTAAGCTATCTATGAGAAATAGTCCATTTATTAGTCCATTTATTAATTTAATTGCCCATTTATTAATTTAATAGCCTGTTTATTAATGTCAGTATTAATTTAATTGCCTATTTATTAATTTAATAGCCTATTAATTTAATAGCCTGTTTATTAATTTAATAGTCTATTAAGAGTCTATTAATTTAATAGCCTATTGATTTAATAGTCTATTCATTAATTTAATGGTCTATTTATTAAGAGATAAAAATGTATATTAAATATTTAATATATCTGTTAATTATACCCATCTATGTCAAAAATCTATCCATTAATGGTAATAAATCGCTATTAATTATCCTATTTTGACATAAAATAGAGGTTTTCATATAAAACAGAGATCCATTAGCCCAAAACCGCCTGAATTCACCCCAAAACGCTGTTCCCCCCTTTAATAAGCGTTCTTTTGCCCCAAACCACCCCATTTCACCCCAAAACGTTGTTTTGCTCCTAGCGTCGGCCGAAAAGGGGGGGTTTTACCCAAACCCGCCTGATTTCACCCCAAAACAGGGTTGTTTTTCACCCCGCAGCTGCTGTTTTTCACCCGTTCCGCTCCATCGCCTTCCATTTAAACGATTTTATGCAAAAACAACCCCAAAAAAAAGAGGAATTTGCCCAATTCTCGCTTCTCGTTTTTAGCTATTTTCGAAACCGAAAACAGGCGGTTTTGGGTGTAAAACAACCCAAAGCTGCACCTGCGGGGCCCAGCGCGGCCATTTTAGGGCTAAACCCCCCTTTTACAGGCAAAACCCAACTTTTAATCCTATTTCTTTATATTTTTACACCTTTTTTATCTTTGTGGCCAAAAAAGTGCAAAAATCGGGGTGGTTTTGTCTCGTTTGAGCACCGTTTTGGGGCAAAAAGCACGATTTTGGGGTTTAGTTCGAATTTCAAGCCCTGACATTAAAACATGCTCTTTTTTTACATCAATATTTAATATATTTCTGGTTTTCACCTCGTTTTACCCAAATTTCAGCATTTTCAAGCCTTTTTCTCCAATTCAACCTGATTTTGACCCATTTTTCTACATTATTCTTACCTAGTTCCTATTTCTCTCTATAAATTTTACCTATTTCCTATTTTCAACTATTATTCCGTCAATATTTCACACATTTTCTCTTTTCTGTCAATTTTCAAACCCTTTTCCATCAGTTTTAACCCGTTTCAATCAGTTTTAACCCATTTTCCATCAGTTTTAACCCATTTTCCATCAGTTTTAACCCATTTTCCATCTGTTTTGACCCTTTTCAATCAGTTTTAACCCGTTTTCAGTCAGTTTTAACCCGTTTTCAGTCAGTTTTAACCCGTTTTCAGTCAGTTTTAACCCATTTTCAACCAGTTTTACCTATTTCAATCAATCTTTATGTCCATTTTTTATCAATTTCAGATCCATTTTAATCTAGGTTTGATGTCCATTTTATACCCATTTTTCTACCTATTTTATCCTTTTTTTACCGAATTTTCCATTTTTTCACCCATTTTCCTGTTTTCCCTCTGTTTTTGTTCCGTTTCATCCATTTTCTACCGAATTTTCGACCCATTTCACCCCTTTTTCTCAATTTCCATCAGTTTGTGTAGTTTCACACATTTTAACCTATTTCATCGATTTTAACCCATTTTCCTACCTGTTTTCTATCTATTTTCATCTGTAGCCTTTATCTACCCGATTTTATATCAGTTTAAATCTCATTTTTACCTAATTTCCCCTTTTTTAACCTAAATTTTGACCCCGTTTTTGTCACTGCATTTCCACCTCTATTTAATCTACATCTAAATATATATTATATATTATATCATATGTATATTTCCCCATCATTAAAAATAACATTAAATCCATCAAACAGCCCCAAATTACCCAGAATTTGCCCTAAAACCCCTCCAATAACTTCATTTCGCCCCGATTTTGGGCAAGAATTGGGTTTTTTCGGGGGAAAATCGCCTGATTTGAGGATTTCCCCTTAAAACCTCACTTTGCTGCCCCAAAACTCCCAATTCCCTGTTAGAATCCGTTCAGAAATGCAATAAAACGATGGAAAATTCATTAATAAGCAGAAGAATGGGGAAATTTGGGTAAAAAGAGGGGAAAACTGGGATATAATTCATAATGGCCCCAAATCCCCCGTTTTAAAGCAAATCTGGGCTAAAAAAGGAGGGAGTGGGGCTTTAACAGCGAATTTACCCCCAAAACGACCCAAAAATGGAGAGATTGGCTCGTTTCTGATCAAAAATCTATCTATAATATGAATTTCTCCTTTTTCAACCAAATTCTGCCTTTTTGACCCCAAATTTCATTCCCCCCCCCCCAAAAAAACCACTAAAATCTGGGGGTTTGGGACATTTTTGCCAACAAATTGCCCTCAGTTCTGTTTTTTTTCCACAAAAAAAAGGAAATACCCTAAAAATAACCTTTTATGGCCCAAATCTGCCATTAAATCACCTCTGGATGAGTTTTCTCCCCAAAAAGACCCTAAAAATGGATTTTTTATCCTGTTTTTGACCTTTAAATCGCCTCCAAATCATTTTTTCTCCTAAAAAAAGACCTTAAAAGCGGATTTTTAGCCTGTTTTTGACCATTAAATCACCTCCAAATCATTTTTCTCCTAAAAAAGACCCTAAAAGTGGACTTTTTAGCCCATTTTTGACCATTAAATCACTTCCAAAACGGTTTTTCTCCTGAAAAAGACCCTAAAAATGGACTTTTTAGCCCATTTTTGACCCTTAAATCGTCTCCAAATTGATTTTTCACCTAAAAAACACTCCAAAATCGACATTTTTTACCCTAAATCTGCCACTGAATCACCTCCACATCAATTTTCCCTTCTTAAAACACCCCCAAAATGGCCATTTTCAGCCCAAAATGCCTATTTCCCGGCCAAAACCACCTCAAAACGGACTTTTTGGCCCCTCGAATCACCCTTTCCCTCCAAAAAACACCCAAAACCGGACTTTTTCACCCCAAAATGAACATTCCCCCCCCCCCCCGGGTGAAATTTGGGGTGAAAAAGGGCAAAATTGGTCAAACTGGGGTGGTGGGACGAGGACTTACCGGAGGAGACGGTGACGACGGTGCCCTGGCCCCAGGAGTCGATCCAACCAGCAGTACCCCAATGATAGGAAACCAGTGCCCCCCCAGACAAAAACCCCTCCCCTGCCTCATTTTGGGGCTAAAACCTCCATTTTAACCAATTCGGGCCGATTTTCACTAAAAAAAGACCAAAAAGAACGAAATTCCGGCTGTTCCGGATGCCAAAATCGTCAAATTTGGTCCAAAACGTGAGAATTTTATGGTGAATTTGAAGTTTTCCCACCTCATGCTCCAAAGAATCGAGATTTTAGTGGTTTTCCCCCTAAAAATTGGAATAAAAAGGTGAAATAAGCCCCAAAATGGGGGTAAAATCGATCGAAATAAGACAAAACTTCATATTTTTGGTCATGAGGCATAAATTAAACGGGGAAAAAAGGGCAAAATTTGGGGGGGGGAAAGGGCAAAAATGGGACAGTTAAGAGGATATTGGACGGAAAATTGGCCAAAATGTGGAAAATTGGCCAAAACTTGGAAAATAACCCTGAAATTAAGGCAGAAATGGGTTTAAACTGCAAGAAAATGACAATTTTGGGGTGAAAAAGGGGGGTGGGAGTGAAATATCAGCATTTTGGTGGTTAAAAGTGGCTAAAAAGGGGAAAAAGGGCAAAAAAGGCATGGGTTTGGTGGGGAATTAGAGAGGAAGGGGAGAAATTGGGTTTGATTTGGGGCAAAAAGGGGCAAAAATGGGCAAAAATTTGGGGCAAAAAGGGCCGATTTTTGTCATGGTGTGCACCACTGTGATTAGCACCAGCACCCCAACCAGTACCAGCACCCACAGTGGTACAGACTGGGACAATATCCCCCTCTATGGGGCCGAGCTCACCCTCAAGCGCATCCAAAGGGTCCAAAGCTGCCCAAAATGGGCAGAAAATGGGGTTTTTAGCCCCAAAATCCCTCTTGTTTTAGGTCCGGATGGAGGTTTTAACCCGTTTCTCCATCAGAAGCATGGGGAGGAGGAGGAGGGCATCTGGAAAGGGATGAAGATAAGGATTGAGGGGGGAAATGGGGATAAAATGGGGAAAATGGGGATAAAAGGTGGGGAAATGGGGATAAAAGGTGGGAAATGGGGATAAAAGATGGGAAATGGGGATAAAAGGGGGAAAATGGGGATAAAAGGTGGGAAATGGGGATAAAAGGGGGAAAATGGGGATAAAAGAGGGGAAATGGGGATAAAAGGTGGGGAAATGGGGATAAAAGGAGGGGAAATGGGGATAAAAGGAGGGGAAATGGGGATAAAAGGAGGGGAAATGGGGATAAAAGCTCCCCATCTCCACCCAATGGATCTTGAACCCCCTCCAATGGGTCTTGACCCCCCTCCAATGGGTCCCCATCATCACCCACTGCCCCCCCCACCCCATTTCCCCTCCCCCCCCCCCCCCCCCAGGCACCACGCTCCAGCACCCCCCCATTAATGCCGGGGCCCCCCGTACCCCATCCCCACCGTGCCCACCCTTCCCACAGTAGTAAGTGCCCGCATCCCGCTCCGTGAGCCCGCTCAGCCGCAGCGTGACCGTGCCATGGGGGTTGTCCCTGCTGATGGAGGCCCTGCCCCACACCCCTGCCCCATAGCCGGTGCCACCCCCATTGGGGTCAATGGTAGCGACCCATTGGAGCCCCCGCCCCGGTGCTTGGCGCATCCAAGCCATGGGGTGGGAGGGGAAGGGGAAGCCCGAGGCCTTGCACAGGAGCCTCATGGAGCCCCCGGGCCTTTGGAGGCCGCCGCCGCTCTCCTCCAGCGTCACGGCCGCCCGCAGGGCTGCGAAGGGACAAGGAGGAGGCATTGAGAACACGGGGACCAATCACAACCCCGCCCGCATCCCCGCGGACCAATCAGATCCCTGCCCGCATCCCCGCGGACCAATCGCAAGCCAGTCGCCGTCGATGGGTGTTACCTGGGATGGAGGCCAGCAGGAGGAGGAGGAGGATGGGGAAGGCCATGGTGGTGGTGGTGGTGGTGGTGATGGGGAGCACTGGTTATGAAGGGAATGGGGTTTGCATAGGGGGAGGGGGGGTTAAGAAAGGGGGCGGGGTTGTGGGGTAATGGGGTGGGATTAATGGGGGGGGTGATTAATCGTTTAATTACATGTGGGATTAATGGTGGATTAATTAATTGATTGATGGGGAAATAGGCATGGGGTTGATGGCACATTGATTAATCCATTAATTGGGATTGGAATCGATTGGGAAATAGGCATGGGGTTGATGGCACATTGATTAATCAATGAATTGGGACCGGGTATGGAAGTATCAATTCGTTAATTGATTAATTGGGAAATCCACATGGAATTAATGGTAGATTAATGGATTAACGGTGATAGCAGCGTGGAATTAATGGGAAATTAATTAATTAATGATTTGTGGTGTCCACACAGAACTAATGGCAGTTTAATTAATGAATTAATTAATTAATTGTGATTGTGATGTGGAATTAATTGCAGTTTAATTAGTTAATTAATCGTGATAGCAATATGGAGCCGATGGCAGATTAATTAATTAATTAATTGTGGTATCGACATGGGATTAATTGCAGTTTAATTAGTGAATTAATCGTGATAGCAATGTGGAGCCGACAGCAGATTAATTAATTAATTCATTATGCTATGGGCATGCAATTAATTGCAGATTCATTAATCGACTGTGATCACGACATGGAATCGATTGAGGGTGAATTAATTAATTGACAGTTATAACGCCAGGGAATTAATGGCATATTAATTAATTAATTAATTGATTACGATCTCGACGTTGAATTAACGGCAGATTAATTAATCGATTGAGATAGCAACAAGGGATTAATTGTGGATTCATTAATTAATTGTGATCTGGATGTGGGATTAATTGCCGATTAATTAATGGATTGTGCTATCGATGCGGTATTAATTGCGGATTAATTCATTAATTAATCACAACTCCTTAATCTAGCAATGATCAATCTAGCTATCAAACTAGCTATCAATTAATAGTGATTTATTCACCAGTTTTAATGGTTTAATGGGAATTTCAGGGAGTTTTGGGAAATGGGTCTTAATAAACTCCTAATTAATTAATTAATTAGATAATTTTATATATTGATTGATTCAGTATTTGTATTTTACAAAAATCCCTATGTTTGCCTCAAATATTTATACATTTAATTCGATCCTATATTGCTTTTTATCCCCTTAATCTATTTTTAATAACATAATTAATTAATTCCCGTTTATTAACCATTATTAAGACATACCAATTACTATTATTACCAACGTTTAATCATTATTAACAATGTTTAATGCTTAATAATACACGGTTGATTAATAGAAACTTCATGTATTTACACTCATTGAGCAGATACATTAATCCATTTCCTCTCATTAATTCTATTTATTAATCTATTTACACTCATTAATTAAATACATTATTTACTCTCATTAAATTCCCGATTAATTGATATCAATACTAATCCGATATTAATTTATATCTGACCCTTTGACACATGACATTTGAATCGCAGCTGTTTATGATTGCGATGCCTTTTATATGGGTCAATTAATTAATTAATTAATTAATTAATTAATTAATGGGGGCCCCATGGGGCTTCGTGGCAGCTGCTTCCTTCATTAAAGGACGAATGGGGAGGCCCCATGGGGCCCTATGGGGGGTGGTGTGGGTCACAACAAGCCTTAATATAGAGCCTGAGGCTGCCTTCGTTAATGCATTAATTAATAGGGACCCTTAATTGCAATCAGTGCAGGGCCCTCATCATGGACCCAAATCTAAATGAATTGACCCCAAATCTGCATCCATTGACCCAAATCTTCATCCATGGACCCAAATCTTCATGAATTGACCCAAATCTTCATGAATTGACCCAAATCTCCATCCATGGACCCAAATCTTCATCCTTTGACCCCAAATCTTCATCCATGGACCCAAATCTTCATCCATGGACCCAAATCTTCATCCATTGACCCAAATCTTCATCCTTTGACCCCAAATCTTCATCCATGGACCCAAATCTGCATCCATGGACCCAAATCTTCATCCATTGACCCAAATCTTCATGAATTGACCCAAATCTTCATCCATGGACCCAAATCTTCATGAATTGACCCCAAATCTTCATCCATGGACCCCAATCTCCATCCATGGACCCCAATCTCCATCCATGGACCCCAATCTCCATCCATGGACCCCAATCCTCATCCATGGACCCCAATCTCCATCCATGGACCCAAACCTCCATAGGTTTCCCCCAACCAGTCCCCATTGTCTCCCTATGGGCCCTTCCCCACATCCACAGAGCCACCCTCACCCCCAGGTAGGACCCGGACCCATTGATGGGGATGGGGACAGGAGGGTTGTGATTGATTGGTCCATGGGGATGCGGGCAGGGATCTGATTGGTCCGTGGGGATGCTGCTGCGGTTGTGATTGGGCCTCCAAAGGCCCGGGGGCTCCATGAGGCTCCTGTGCAAGGCCTCGGGCTTCCCCTTCGGCAACTACGGCATGGGATGGATGCGCCAAGCACCTGGGCAGGGGCTCGAGTACGTCGCTGGCATTAACAGCAATGGTGGTAGCACCTGGTATGGGGCACCATAACCACCATAACCAGTACCACCAGTACCACCAGTACCACCAGCACTCTTCCCACAGTAGTAAGTGCCCGTGTCCTGCTCCGTGAGGCCGCTCATCTGCAGCGTGACCGTGCCCTGGGGGTTGTCCCTGCTGATGCTGGCTCTGCCCCACACCCCTGCCCCATAGCCGGTGCCACCTCCATTGCTGTTAATGGTAGCGACCCATTGGAGCCCCTGCCCCGGTGCTTGGCGCATCCAGGCCATGGCGTAGGAGCCAAAGGGGAAGCCCAAATCCTCATCCATGGACCCCAATCTCCATCCATGGACCCCAATCTCCATCCATGGACCCCAATCTCCATCCATGGACCCCAATCTCCATCCATAGACCCCAATCTCCATCCATGGACCCCAATCCTCATCCATGGACCCCAATCCTCATCCATGGACCCCAATCCTCATCCATGGACCCCAATCTCCATCCATGGACCCCAATCTCCATCCATGGACCCCAATCCTCATCCATTGACCCCAATCTCCATCCATGGACCCAAACCTCCACAGGTTCCCCCCCAACAGCCCCCATTGGCTCCCTATGGGCCCTTCCCCACATCCACGGAGCCACCCTCCCCCCCAGGTAGGACCTGGACCCATTGATGATGATGGGGGTGGGATTGGTCTATGGTGATGCTGATGGGGATGGGGTTGGGGTTGGGATTGGTCCATGGGGATGCTGACGGGGTTGGGATTGGTCCATGCTGATGGGGATGGGGATGGGATTGGTCCATGTGGATGGGGATGGGGATGGGACTGGTCCATGGGGATGCTGATAGGGATGGGGATGGGATTGGTCCATGATGATGCTGATGCGGATGGGGATGGGATTGGTCCATGCTGATGGGGATGGGGATGGGATTGGTCCATGCTGATGGGGATGGGGATGGGATTGGTCCATGGGGATGCGGGCAGGGATCTGATTGGTCCGCGGGGATGCGGGCAGGGTTGTGATTGGTCCCCGTGCCCTCAATGCCTCCTCCTTGTCCCTTCGCAGCCCTGCGGGCGGCCGTGACGCTGGAGGAGAGCGGCGGCGGCCTCCAAAGGCCCGGGGGCTCCATGAGGCTCCTGTGCAAGGCCTCGGGCTTCCCCTTCGGCTCCTACGGCATGGGATGGATGCGCCAAGCACCGGGGCAGGGGCTCCAGTTCGTCGCTGGCATTAACAGCAATGGAGGTAGCACCTGGTACGCGCCATCGGTGAAGGGCAGAGCCAGCATCAGCAGGGACAACCCCCAGGGCACGGTCACGCTGCAGATGAGCGGCCTCACGGAGCAGGACACGGGCACTTACTACTGTGGGAAGAGTGCTGGTGGTGGTGCTGGTGGTACTGGTGGTACTGGTTATGGTGGTGCTGATGGTGTACACATAGCCAGCACCATAACCACCATAACCCCCATAACCATCAGAACCACCATAACCATCATAACCAGCACCATACCCACCATAACCAGCACCATAACCCCCATAACCATCATAATCACCATAATCAGCACCATAACCATCACCATAACCACCATAGGTTTAATTATCAACCGTAACATAGCAGGGATGGAGAATACATCGAATTATTAGCCTAATAATGCTAATTATTAGGCCTAATAGGATTAATTACTAGCCCTAATATGGCGGGGATGGGGGATGAATTTATTATAAGCCCTAATGTTTCTCTTTATTAGCCCTAATACAGCAAAAATGGGGGATAAATAGAATTATTAGCCTAATAAAGTCAATCATTAGGCTTAATAGGCTTAATCATTACCCCTAATATAGCGGGGATGGGGGACGAATTAACCATAGGCCATAATGCTCGTATTTATTAGCCCTAATACAGTGGTAATGAGGGATAAACGGAATTATTAGCCTAAAAATGTTAATTATTAGCCCTAATGGACTTAATTATTGGCGCTAATGGAGTGTGGGTGAGGGATAAATGTAATAACAACCCCTAATGGTTTTATTTATTGGCCCTACTACGGTGGGAATGGTGGATAAATCGAATCATTAGCCTAATACACTTAACTATTAGCCCTAATAGGCTTAATAATTAGCCCTAATTCAGTGGAGAACGAATGACAAGCCTAATAAAGTTAATTATTAGCCCTAATAGGCTTAATTATTGCCCCCAGTTTAGCGGGGTTGGGGGACGAATGTACTTGGGAACCAGATAAAGCCAATTATTAGCCCTAATAGGCTCAATAATCAGCCCTAATTCGGTGGGCATGGGGGATAAATCGCACCCTAAACCTAACGAACTCAATTATTAGCCCTAATGACCCCCGTTATTAGCTCTCAGTTAGGGGGCCGGGGGCCGTTATTAGCCCTAATAGACTCCATTATTAGCCCTAATGACCCCCATTAGCTCTCATTAGGCTGGGTTATTAGCCCTTAGATCCATTATTAGCCCTAATGACCCCCGTTATTAGCTCTCAGTTAGGGGGCCGGGGGCCGTTATTAGCCCTAATAGACTCCATTATTAGCCCTAATGACCCCCGTTATTAGCTCTCAGTTAGGGGGCCGGGGGCCGTTATTAGCCCTAATAGACTCCATTATTAGCCCTAATGACCCCCGTTATTAGCTCTCAGTTAGGGGGCCGGGGGCCATTATTAGCCCTAATAGACTCCATTATTAGCCCTAATGACCCCCGTTATTAGCTCTCAGTTAGGGGGCCGGGGGCCGTTATTAGCCCTAATAGACTCCATTATTAGCCCTAATGACCCCCGTTATTAGCTCTCAGTTAGGGGGCTGGGGGCCGTTATTAGCCCTAATAGACTCCATTATTAGCCCTAATGACCCCCGTTATTAGCTCTCAGTTAGGGGGCCGGGGGCCGTTATTAGCCCTAATAGACTCCATTATTAGCCCTAATGGGGGGGTTCACGCTTGTCCTGCCCCCGAAACTCAGGTGCCGAGAGCAGGTGCTGGGACCAAGGGGCCGAAAGCCGCAGCCGGGGCCTATTTTTGGGCTGAAAAAGGCCCTTTTTGGGGTTTCGGGGCCCTTCGTGGTTAATTTTGGCAGCAGCAGCTGCGCGGGAAAACCCCAAAACGGGCGGGTTTGGCCCCAAAAAGGGGCCGGCGCGGACGGGACCGTCGCTCCTGGGTGATCGCTATTAGCGCTATTAATTGGGCTCGATTAATGCTAATAATTGCCATAAATCGACGGGGTTTTGTTGATTATTAACGGTATTAATTGCTGTTTTTCGCTTTATTTGATGGGAATCGCTGTTTTTTAGGGGTAATACTCACCAATTCGCCGGATTTAGACCCATTATCCGGTCCTCCTATGACCCCGCTCCTTTATTCCCTATTCTTTTAGCGTATTAATCTATTATTTCTACTTATTAGCCGATTATTTGGGTACGAAAATAACTATTATTAGCTCCATTAGTCTCTTTTCTTGCTCTTATTCTGGTTTTAGTATTAATATTAGCATCGGTATTAGTGTTTGCGTTATTAGTACCGTTTATTAGCATTATTATCGTTAACAGTGTTAAATAATTGTTTAATTACCATTAATCTCCCTGTTTTATCGCGATATTTTCATTAATAGCACTAAAACAATGATATATCGTTATTTTATCAATAATAAAGATTATTATTATTATAATATTAGAAATAACGGGGTTTACATGAGGAATTAACAGGTTTCTATTAGAAATGATTCGTTTCTATTGTACATCATTAGGTTTCTATTAATTATTAGAAGCACTTATTAGCGTTAGAAAGCGATCTCGCTTTATTAATGGGAATTAATGAGGAGGAATTGCCCTTTATGGCGATTCTTAGAAGGAAAATGCCTGCATTATTGGCGTTTATTCGCTATTTTATAGGTGTGTTAGGCGTTTATTAGCTGGAATTTTATCATTATTTACCGTTAAAATGGAGGGGGGGGGCTGTGGGGAGCGGCGCTCGGCTCGCCTCACAAAATGGCGCCTTAATCTGCCTAGCAACGCGCTCCGATTGGCTGCGGGGCGCGGCGAGGGGCGTGGCCTCGGCGGGGAAGCCGGAAGAGCCTCCCCTCCCTCCTCCCCGTCTCCTTGGCAACCGCGCCGTCGCCCGTGGCAACCGCGGGGCTCGCCCTTAGCGACGCCGCCATTTCCCTTAGCAACGGGCTCCGGGTGGGCGTGAGGTGAGGGGGGACGGGGGTTTGGGGGGGTTCGTGAGGGGGGAAGATGGGGTTGGGGGGGGGTCCCGGCCTCACTTGGGGGGTCCTAGGACTCACTTGGGGGTCGTAGGCCTCATTTGGGGGGGGTAGGCCCAGGTAGGCCGCGGGGTTGTGGGGGGGGCCGCGGTCCTTTGGGGTCTATGGGGGGGGGTTAAGAGGATGTTGGGGTCACCCCGTTTACCTCACGCCTTGCTTTAGGTGCTCTAAAGAAGCCCCGATTGAGAGAGACGCCCCCCCCCCCGTCATTAAGGTAAGAAAGGTGCCCCAAAAATAAGGGGTTTGAACCCAAAAGGGAGGGATTTACGTCAAAAGCGAGGGATTTATCGCCCCGAATTGTGGTTTTCAGCCCCAAAATGGGGGGGTAACCCCCCGAAATAAGCTTGGTTGTGGCTGTTGTTTGATTAACACCCCCCCCCCCAAGGGTTGAACCCACCCAAATCAGGATAACCAGCCCCAAAATAAGGGTAAAAGTATCCAAAAGAGGTGGTTTAGCCCCAAAAATGAAGGCCAAATGATGAAAAAACCCTCAAAACCCTCAGGTTTTACCTTAAAAGGGTTTAAGGCCCCAAACCAGGGATTTAATGCCCTAAAACAGGGAATTTAGGCCCCAAAATAAGGGGTTTGTGCCCCAAAATAAGGGGTTTGTGCCCTAAAATAGGGACTAAAGCACCCAAAACAAAAGAGGTGCCCCCCAAATATAAAGATACCACCCCAAAAAATCAGCTCCCCTCAAGAAAATGGCTATAAATGCTTAAAATAGGCCTAAAAAGCCCCCAAAATAGGTGTTTTGACCCCAAATTGGGTTTAAAACTCCCAAAATAGGGGTTTTTACAACAAAATACGGATTTAAACCCCCCAAAATAGGGATTTGAACCCCCAAATGGGGTTTTAAACCCACCAAAAGAGGGTTTTTAACCCCAAATCAGGGTTTTTAAACCCCCAAATTGAGATTTAACCCCCAAAATAGAGATTTAAACACCCCCAAAATAGGGTTTTTAACCCAGAAATAGGGGTTTAAACCCCCAAAGTAGGCCTTGCACCCCAAAATAGGGATTTTAATCCCCAAAATACGGTTTTTAACCCCAAAAGAGAGATTTAAACCCCTAAAATAGGGATTTGAACCACCCCAAAAGGGTTTTTAACCCCCAAAATAGGGATTTTAACCCCCAAAAAAGGGTATTAAACCCCCAAAATAGGGATTTAAACCCCCAAAATAGCGATTTAAACCCACAAAATAGGGTTTTTATCCCCCAAATAGGGGTTTTAACCCAAAAATAGGGATTTAAACTCCCCAAAATGGGTTTTAAACCCCCAAAATAGTGATTTAAACCCACAAAAATGGGATTTAAACCCCCAAAATAGGGATTTAAACCCCCAAAATAGGGATTTAAACCTCCCCAAATAGGGTTTTTATCCCCAAAATAGGGGTTTTATCCCCAAAATAGGGGTTGAAACCCCCCGAAAATGAGACTAATTCCCCCCAAAACGGTATTTAAGCCCCCAAAGAAGTTGCTATTCCCCTAAAATAAGTAAAACAAGGATAAATCAGCCTCAAATAAGGACAAATCACCCTAAAATAAGGCTGAATAAACCTAAAATAAAGATCTACACACCTAAAATAAGGATAAATGCCCCCAAAATTCATTTAAAACCCCCAAAAGAAGCTTATTCACCCCAAAACTGCAAGTTTAATACCCCGGAAGTGGGTTTAAATCTCCCAAAATGATGTTTCTTACCCCAAAACCCCCTTTAGACCCCCCCAAAACCCCTTTTCCCCCCATTTTCACCCCAAAACTCCCCCTCCCCTTAATGACGTCATCATAGGGGGGGCTCCCCCCCCCTTTACATCCGCCTAGGTCCCCTCCTCTTCCTCCTATGGGGTGGGGGGGGGCACCCAGGGGACCCCCATAGGAATGGCTGAGCCTGGAGGTGGGACCCCCCCTTATCCATCCCTTTTGGGGGGGGGGAAGGTCGTTTTGGGGTGAAAAAGGGGGATTTTGGGGCTGGAAATGGGGATTTGAGTGGAGAAATGTGGATTTGGGGGTTGATGGTCGTTTTGGGGTGAAAAAGGGGGAGTTTGGGGCTGGACATGTCGTTTGGGGTGAAAAATGAGGATTTTGGGGGGGAAACGTTGTTTTTGGGGGTGTAATAGTGATTTGGCTGTGAAACGATGCTTTTTTGTGGGGAAAATGGTGATTTTGGGGGGAAAACTGTGATTTTGGGGGGTTAATGGTGATTTTTGAGGTGAAAAAAGGTGATTTTGGGGCTTAGTGGTGCTTTGGGGGCAGTGATGTTGATTTGGGGCGAAAAACAGGGATTTTGGGGGTTAATGGTGGTTTTTGTGGGGGAAAAGGTGATTTTGGAGTGGAAAATGTCAGTTTTTTTGGGGGGGATAATTGTGGTTTTGGTGATTTTGGGCCTAAACCCCCTAGTTTTGGGCCTAAACCACCTAATTTCGGGGTCAAACAACTGCTTTTTGGAGTTGAAACCTTAATGTGGGGGGTAACCCCCCTGATTTTGGGCTTAAACCCCCTAATTTTGGGCCTAAACCCCCTAATTTTGGGTCTAAACCCCCTACTTTTGGGCTTAAACCACCTAATTTTGGGGTCAAACAACTGCTTCTTGGGGTGGAAACCTTAATTTTGGGTCTAAACCCTCTACTTTTGGGCCTAAACCACCTACTTTTGGGCCTAAACCACCTAATTTCGGGTATAAACCACCTAAATTTGGGCCTAAACCACCTAAATTTGGGCCTAAACCCCCTACTTTTGGGCTTAAACCACCTAATTTTGGGGTCAAACAACTGCTTCTTGGGGTGGAAACCTTAATTTTGGGTCTAAACCCTCTACTTTTGGGCCTAAACCACCTACTTTTGGGCCTAAACCACCTAATTTCGGGTATAAACCACCTAAATTTGGGCCTAAACCACCTAAATTTGGGCCTAAACCCCCTACTTTTGGGCTTAAACCACCTAATTTTGGGGTCAAACAACTGCTTCTTGGGGTGGAAACCTTAATTTTGGGTCTAAACCCTCTACTTTTGGGCCTAAACCACCTACTTTTGGGCCTAAACCACCTAATTTCGGGTATAAACCACCTAAATTTGGGCCTAACCCCCCTCCTTTCCTGTCTCCCCCATCCCATTCCCCCCCCCCCATGCTCCCAGCTCCCCCCCCCACCATGGACTCGGACCCACAGCGCCCGCCCCACAGCCCCCCCCACCCCTTGCCCTCCCCATTGAACCTGCCCTTGATCCTGGAGGAGCTCCGCGTCCTGCAGCAGCGCCAGCTCCACCAGCTCCAGCTCACCGAGGACATCTCCCGCCAGCTCCTCCTCCTGGGCACCCTGCACGCCCTGCCCCACAAGGCCCCCTTCCTGCCCCACCGCTGCCCCATAGCCCACAGCCGCTGCGCCCCGTCCCGCGCCGCTGGCAAGGGTCAGCGACAGCGCCCCACGCTTGTGGGGCTGGGGCCGCTGCCTGCGCAGCACGGGGGGCGGGGGGGACTGGGGGGGGGGGTGGGGAAGGGGGCGGAGGGGAATGGGGGCAACCAAGTGCTCAATGGGGGCAACCAAGTCAATGGGGGCAACCAAGCGCTCAATGGGGGCAACCAAGTCAATGGGGCCAAGCAAGTCAATAGGAGCAACCAGCCACTCAATGGGGGCAACCAAGCGCTCAATGGGGGCAACCAAGTCAATGTGAGCAACCAACCGCTCAATGGGGGCAACCAACTGCTCAACAGAGGCAACCAAGTCAATGGGAGCAACCAATCACTCCATGGGGGCAAGCAAGTCAATGTGGGCAACCAAGCACTCAATAGGGGCAACCAAGTCAATAGGAGCAACCAGCCACTCCATGTGGGCAACCAAGTCAATGGGAGCGACCAGCAACTCAATGGGGGCAACCAAGTCAATAGGAGCAGCCAATCACTCCATGGGGGCAACCAAGTCAATGGGGGCAAGCAAGTCAATAGGAGCACCCAGCCACTCAATGGGGGCAACCAAGTCAATGGGGGCAACCAACCACTCCATGGGGGCAACCAAGTCAACGGGGGCAACCAACCACTCCATGGGGGCAACCAAGTCAACAGGAGCAACCAATCACTCAATGGGGGCAACCAAGTCAACGGGGGCAACCAAGTCAATGTGGGCAACCAGCCACTCAATGGGGGCAACCAAGTCAATAGGAGCAACCAAGTCAACAGGGGCAACCAACCACTCAGTGGGGGCCACCAAGTCAGTGGGAGCAACCAAGTCAATGGAGGCAACCAACAGGTCAATGGAGGCAACCAAGTCAATGGGAGCAACCAAGTCAATAGGAGCAACCAACAGGCCAATGGGGGCAACCAGCCACTCAATGGGGGCAACCAAGTCAATGGAGGCAACCAAGCGCTCAATGGGGGCAGCCAAGTCAATGGAGGCAACCAACCGCTCAATGGGGGCAACCAAGTCAATGGAGGCAACCAACCGCTCAATGGGGGCAACCAAGTCAACAGGAGCAACCAACCGCTCAATGAAGGCAACCTAATCAACGGGGGCAACCAACATGTCAGTGTGGGCAACCAACCACTCAATGGGGGCAACCAAGTCAATGGGGGCAACCAACAGGTCAATGGAGGCAAGCAAGTCAATGGGGGCAACCAAGAGGTGACCGTGGCCCCTCACCGTGGCATTGTGGCTGCTCAAGAGGTCAATGGGAGCCCCCAGGAAGTGAAGGTGGGTGCCCAGCATCATGGTGGGGCCGGCCATGGCCATGGGGGCACCCAACTGGGCAACGTGGGCAAGCAACAAGGCAATGGGGACAGCCAGCAAGTCAATGGGAGCAGCCAGCAAGTCAATGGGAGCACCCAAGAGGTCAACATGGACACCCAGCAAGTCAATGGGAGCACCCAGCAGGTCAATGGGAGCCCCATTCAAGTCAATGGGAGCACCCAGCAAGTCAATGGGAGCCCCATTCAAGTCAATGGGAGCACCCATCAAGTCAATGGGAGCACCCAGCAGGTCAATGGGAGCACCCAAGAGGTCAACATGGACACCCAGCAAGTCAATGGGAGCACCCAACAGGTCAATGGGAGCACCCAACAAGTCAATGGGAGACCCATTCAAGTCAATGGAAGCACCCATCAAGTCAATATGGACACCCAACAAGTCAACCCAAGCACCCATGAGGTCAATGGGGGAGCCCCAGTCAATGGGGGCACCCATCAAGTCAATGGGAACCCCATTCCAGTCAACGGGAACCCCATTCCAGTCAATGGGAGCCCCATTCAAGTCAACGAGAGCACCCATCAAGTCAATGGGAGCACCCATGAGGTCAATGGGAGCCCCATTCAAGCCAATGGGAGCCCCATTCCAGTCAATGGGAGCACCCAACAAGCCAATGGGAGCACCCAAGTCAATGGGAGCACCCATCAAGCCAATGGGAGCCCCATTCAAGCCAATGGGAGCCCCATTCAAGTCAACGGGAGCCCCATTCAAGCCAATGGGAGCCCCATTCAACCCAATGGGAGCCCCATTCAACCCAATGGGAGCCCCATTCCAGCCAATGGGATCCCCATTCAACCCAATGGGAGCCCCATTCCAGCCAATGGGAGCCCCCCCCTCACCCTCGCCGCCTTCCCCAAGCTGCGGCTGCTGTCGGGGGCCAATGGGTGCAAGGGGGGCCCTGCCCCCACCCCATCATGGCCGCTCTTCCTCCCCTCCCCCCCCCCATCATCATCCCCATTGACGTCAATGGGAGCCCAATGGCAGCCGTGGGGGGGGCCCCCCCCCGCCCCCTGCCCCCCTCTGGGCCCGGAGAGGGGGGAGGGGCAGGAGGCACCAGGAGGAGGAGGAGGAAGGGAGGAGGAAGGGGAGGTAAGAGGGGGATGGGGGAGGGGAAGGGGGGTGGGGGGGGATTGGGGGGAAAAAATTGGGGTAAATTTGGGGGATTTGGGTGGGATTTGAGTGGAATTTGGGGGAAATTTGGGTGGGAATTGGGGGAAATTGGGGGAAATCGGAAATTTGGGGAATTTGGGGTGGATTTGGGGAAAATTGGGGAAATTTGGGGGAAATTTGGGTGGGTTTTGAGTGGTATTTGGGGGAAATATGGGTGGGATTTGGGGGAAATTTGGGGAAAATTGGGGGAAATTTGGATGGGATTTGAGTGGAGTTTGGGGGAAATTTGGGGGAAATATGGGTGGGATTTTGGGGAAAATTGGGGGGAAATTTGGGGGAAATTCGGGTGGAAATCTAAGGGAAATTGGGGAAATTGTGGGGAATTGGAGGGAATTTCGGGAAAATTGTGGGGAAAATGAAGGAATTTGGGTGGAAATTGGGAAAAAACTGGGAAAATGGTGAAATTTCGGGAAAATCCCTTGGGAATAAAGGGAAAAGGGGGGGCAATGGGGGGAAACTGAGGCACAGCAGCACTGACCCCCCCCTTCCTCTCCCCACAGGCCCCAATGGAGCAGGACCCCCCCATGGATGTGGAAGGGGACCAGTAGGACAATGGGGGGTGATGGAGACCCCCCTGCACCCCATCCCCCCCCCCATAACCATAGATTAGGCCATTAAAGCCATTAAACAGCCCCTCCCCCCCCGCTGGGCTTATTTTGGGGGTGGGGGGGGGCTTCTCAGGGTACAAAATGGCGGCCGTTGCCACGGAGACGATGCGCAAGATGGCGGCGGTTGCTATGGAGATAGTGGATAACATTCAAGATGGCGGCGGTCGCTATGGAGATCTAGGTAGCATTCAAGATGGCGGCGGTCGCTATGGAGATGGGGGATAACATTCAAGATGGCGGCGGTCGCTATGGAGATCTATGTAGCATTCAAGACGGCGGCGGTCGCTATGGAGATAGTGGATAACATTCAAGATGGCGGCGGTCGCTATAGAGATCTAGGCAGCATTCAAGATGGCGGCGGTCGCTATGGAGCTCTAGATAGCATTCAAGATGGCGGCGGTTGGTATGGAGACAGGCGATAACATTCAAGATGGCGGCGGTCGCTATGGAGATAGGGGAGCGCGGCCGTTGCCATGGCGATACGCGACAGCCCTCAAGATGGCGGCTGTCGCGAAAGAGACGGCGTAAAGCGGCTGCACCCTCTCTAAAGATGGCGACCGTTGCCATGACGATAAGCGCCAGCTTCAAAAATGGCGGTCGTTGCTATGACGATAAGCGCCAGCCCTCAAGATGGCGGCTGCCGTTACTGAGGCGCTGCCAGCTCTAAAGATGGCGGCCCGTTGCCATGACGATCCGCCTTCCCCAGCGGTCACTTCCGCTTCCGGCTCCGTGAGGGGAAGGCGGCGGGGCCTACCCCGGTTAGGCCGCATCCCGGGATCGCAGAGGCCCGATCCCGTTGATCCCGGTGCCCGATCCCGTTGATCCCGGTGCCGGCGCCATGTCGGACACGTGGAGCTCCATCCAGGCCCATAAGAAGCAGCTGGATTCGCTGCGGGAGCGGCTGCAGCGGCGGAGGAAGCAGGACCCGCTGGGTGATTAACGGGGGGGGTTAATGAGGGGTAATTAAGGGGTTAATGAGGGGGGAATGGTGTTAATGAGGGTAAGGGGGCGATTAATGGGGTTAATGAGGGGTAAGGGGGTGATTAATGTGGTTAGTGAGGGGGAATGGGGCAAATAATGGGGTTAATGAGGGGGAATGGGGGAATTAATGGGGTTAATGAGGGGCAAGGGGGTGATTAATGTGGTTAATGAGGGTAAGGGGGTAATTAATGGCGTTAATGAGGGGGAATGGTGCAATTAATGGGGTTAATGAGGGGGAATGGGGTAATTAATGGGGTTCATGAGGGGGAATGGGGGAATTAATGGGGTTAATGAGGGGGAATGGGGAATTAAGTGGGTTAATGAGGGGGAATGGGGAATTAAGTGGGTTAATGAGGGGGAATGGGGAATTAATGGGGTTAATGAGGGGGAATGGGGGAATTAATGGGGTTAATGAGGGGGAATGGGGCAATTAATGGGGTTAATGAGGGGGAATGGGGTAATTAATGGGGTTAATGAGGGGGAATGGTGTTAATGAGGGGGAATGGGGGAATTAAGGGGGTTAATGAGGGGGAATGGGGCAATTAATGGGGTTAATGAGGGGGAATGGGGAATTAATGGGGTTAATGAGGGGGAATGGGGAATTAATGGGGTTAATGAGGGGGAATGGGGCAATTAATGGGGTTAATGAGGGGTAAGGGGGTAATTAATGGGGTTAATGAGGGGGAATGGGGGAATTAAGTGGGTTAATGAGGGGTAAGGGGGGAATTAATGGGGTTAATGGGGTTAATTAAGGGGTTTAATGAGGTAAATGGGATTAATGAGGATTAATTAAGAGGCTAATGGCCATTAATGAGGGCTAATGGCAATTGATAAGGATAATTATGGGGGTTAATGGCCCTGAATAGCATTAATTAGGGGGTTTATAGCCATTAATGGGGTTTAATGGCAATTAATACGGTTAATTGGGGGGTTAAGGGGGTTAGTGGTTTTAATTACAGGGTTTATAGCCATTAATGGGGTTTAATGTCAATAAGGTTAATTAGGGGGGTTAAGGGGGTTAATGGCTTTAATTAGGGGCTTAATGGCCCTTAATGAGGCTTAAATGCCCTCACTGGGGGGTCCTGGCTTAATGAGGGTGTTCATTAACCCCTATTAATGAGCCCCTCCCCGTCTTCCCCCCAGACCCCACCCCCCCTCGCACCTCCAGCCCGGCCCCTCCACCTCCCTCCTCCTCCTCCCCCCCTCCCTCCTCCTCCTCCTCAGTGACGTCATCGCTGACGTCATCCTCGCGCCGCCCCGCCCCCGATGACGTCACCGCCTGCGACCCCGCCCTCGAGCGCCGCCTCCTCCTCCTCCTCGCCGACCCCCCCCTCCCGCTGCCGGCCGACGCCGAGGCCCTCTGCCGCGTCATGGCCGCCGTGAGTGACGTCACTTCCTGCCGCGGCGGCCATCTTGGGGTCACCACTTCCTGCCTTCCTGTCTTATAGGCAGCTATAGAAGGGGTCTATGGGGGGGGCGTGGTTAATGTATGATGACATCATCTCCATAGATGGGGTTTATTCGTCCCTATAGGATGACATCACCTCCATAGATGGGGTTCTATTGGTCCCCATAGGATGCCGCCATTCCCTCAAAGGGGGGCGTGGCCTGATGACCTCCCATTGCCCCGCCCACAGGATGACGTCACGGCCCCGCCCCCGCCCCGGCACGCCGTTGAGAGCCTCCTGCAGAAGTTTGCGGCCCAGGAGCTCATCGAGGTGCGCCGGGGGCTCTTAGCCCCGCCCACCGATGACGTCATTTCCGGCTCCGCCCCCATCATGGTGGTGACCTACGCCGACCGCTCCAAGCTGAGCGCCATGATGATGACGTCACCGCCGGCGGCGGCGGGGGGGAGGAGGAGGAAGGCGGAGCAAGATGGCGGCGTTGCCACGGCGACGATGGGGGAAGGAGGAGGAGGAGGGGAAGGGAAGGAGGGGGTGAAGAGAGCGCGCAAGATGGCGTCGGACGTGGACCTGGAGATCGAGAGCCTCCTGAGTCAGCAGTCCACTAAGGAGCAGCAGAGCAAGAAGGTAGGGGGGACAAGATGGCCGCCGGGGGGGGGGGAACGCGTATACAAGATGGCCGCCGTGGGGGGGACACATATACAAGATGGCCGCCGGGGAGGGGGGGGAACGCGTACACAAGATGGCCGCCGTGGGGGGGACACATATACAAGATGGCCGCCGTGGGGGGGGGACACATATACAAGATGGCCGCCATGGGGACACACATTTAAGATGGCCGCCGTGGGACACACACTCACATATCCAAGATGGCCGCCGTGGAGACACACATCCAAAATGGCCGCCATGGGGGAGGCACATATCCAAAATGGCCGCCATAGGGGAGACACATACCCAAGATGGCCGCCATCAGGACATATATCCAAGATGGCCGCCATGGGGGAGACACATATTCAAGATGGCCGCCATCAGGACATATATCCAAGATGGCCGCCATGGGGGAGACACAGGTCCAAGATGGCCGCCATGGGGGCACATATCCAAGATGGCCGCCATGTGGGAGGCACATATCCAAGATGGCCGCCATGGGGGGCACATATCCAAGATGGCCGCCATGGGGGGGCACATATCCAAGATGGCCGCCAGGGGGGGCACATATCCAAGATGGCTGCCATCAGGACACATATCCAAGATGGCCTCCATGGGGGAGGCACATATCCAAGATGGCCGCCACGGGGGACACACATCCAAGATGGCAGCCATGGGGGGCAGACATATCTAAGATGGCTGCCATGAGGAGGACACATCCAAGATGGCCGCCATGGGAAGGGGATACATGGTCAATGGGGATCCATCAATGGGGATCCATGAATGGGGTCTCTGGGGCTGTGTCTATGGGGCAGGGCTGTGTCTATGGGGCAGGGCTGTGTCTCCCTATGGGGCAGGTGAGCCAGGAGATCCTGGAGCTGCTCCACAGCACCACGGCCAAGGAGCAATCCATGGTGGACAAGTTCCGGTCCCGGGGCCGGGCCCAGGTCCAGGAGTTCTGCGAGCACGGGACCAAGGAGGAGTGCGTGAGGGGGAGCGGGGGGCAGAGGCCCTGCCCGAGGCTGCACTTCCGGTGAGGGGGGAGGGGCGACGGGGGGAGGGGCAGCAATGGGGGGAGGGGCATCTATGGGGAGGGATCCATAGGGACACCCATAGACCTATAGGGATACCCATAGACCCATAGGGATACCCATAACGACATGGAGATACCCATAGGGACACCAATAGACCCATAGGGACACCAATAGACCCATAGGGACACCCATAGACCCATAGGGATGTCCATAGGGATGTCCATAGACCCATAGATCCATGTTCTCCACCCATAGACCCATAGACCCATGTTCTCCACCCATAGACCCACATTCTCCACCCACAGACCCACAGCTCCATCTCCCTATTACCAAACACCCCCAAACGGCCCCAAAACCCCCTGGTTTCACCCCAAAACCCCCCCTCCTGCCCCATAGCCGCATCATCAACAAGCACACGGACGAGTCCCTTGGGGACTGCTCCTTCCTCAACACCTGCTTCCATATGGACACCTGCAAGTACGTGCACTACGAGATCGACGCCGGCCCCATAGCGCCGCCCCATAGCCCGCCCCACACCTCTGCCCCACGGCAGACCCGGAGCCCCCCCCCCAAGGAGCTGGTCCGGCCCCCCGGGGGGAGCGATGCTGGGGCCGATCGGCTCTTCCCACCGCAGGTAATGGGGGTTAATGGGATCAATGGGGATCAATGGGATGGGGATCAATGGGGATGGGGATCAATGGGGATCAATGGGGATGGGATTGGGAGGGGATTGGGTTGGAACTGGGGAGAAATTGGGAGGGATTTTGAGGGATTCGGCAGAATTTGAAAGGTTTTGGTTCGGATTTTGGGGAAATTTTGATGGATTTGGAAAATTCTGACAGATTTGAAGAAATTTTGAGATATTCTGAGAAATTTTGATGAATTTGTCAGAATTTGAGAGGTTTTGATCGAAATTTTGGAGAAATTTGCAGGGATTTTGAGAAACCTTGACGGATTTTGAGAAATTTTGTGCGATTTTGATGGATTCAGCAGAATTTGAAAGTTTTTGTTGTAATTTTGGACAAAATCTGATGAATTTTGATGAATTCATTAGAATTTGAGAGGTTTTTGTTGGAATTTTGTTGAAATTCTGATGGATTTGTAGAAATCCTGCTAGATTTTTATAAATTCCGATGGATTTCGATGAATCTGTCAGAATTTGAGAGGTTTCTGTTGTAATTTTGGGTAAATTTTAATGGATTTTGAGAAATTTTGATGGATTTTGAGAAATTCTGATGGATTCGTCAGAATTTGAGAGGTTTTGGTTGGAATTCTGGATAAATTTTGATAGATATTGATAAATTCTGATCGATTTTGATGAATCCATCAGAATTCGAGCGCTTTCTATTGTAACTTTATTGAAATTCTGTTGGATTTTGACAAATTTTGCTGGATATTGATAAATTCCGAGTAATTTCACCGAACCCATCAGCATTGGAACCGTTTCCATAGTAATTTTCTTAAAATTTTTCCACCCGCGCACGACCCCTTCCGTATTTTTCACATTTTTGCCCCTCACCTCCCCCACCCCCATTTCTGTTGTAATTTTCTTAAAATTCCTCCGCCTGCGCACGACCCCCTCCGTATTTTTCACAAATGTTGCCCCTCCCCCCCCCATTTCCATTGTAATTTTCTTAAAATTTTTCCACCCGCGCACGACCCCCTCCGTATTTTTCACAAATGTTGCCCCGCCCCCACCCGTTTCCGTTGTAATTTTCTTAAAATTTTTCCACACGCGCACGACCCCCTCTGTATTTTTCACAAATGTTGCCCCTCCCCCCCCACCCATTTCCATTGTAATTTTCTTAAAATTTTTCCACACGCGCACGACCCCCTCTGTATTTTTCACAAATGTTGCCCCTCCCCCCCCACCCGTTTCCGTTGTAATTTTATTAAAATTCCTCCACCCGCGCACGACCCTCCGTATTTTTCACAAATGTTGCCCCTCCCCTCCCCCACCCCCATTTCCGTTGTAATTTTCTTAAAATTTCTCCACCCGCGCACGACCCCCTCCGTATTTTTCACAAATGTTGCCCCTCCCCCACTTATTTCCATTGTAATTTTTTTAAAATTTCTCCACCCGCGCACGACCCCCTCCGTATTTTTCACAAATGTTGCCCCTCCCCCACTCGTTTCCATTGTAATTTTATTAAAATTTTTCCACCCGCGCACGACCCCCTCCGTATTTTTCACAAATGTTGCCCCTCCCCCACCCGTTTCCGTTGTAATTTTCTTAAAATTCCTCCACATGCGCACGACCCCCTCCGTATTTTTCACAAATGTTGCCCCTCCCCCACCCCATTTCCCCTCCCCCACCCGTTTCCATTGTAATTTTATTAAAATATTTCCACCCGCGCACGACCCCCTCTGTATTTTTCACAAATTTTGCCCCTCCCCCACCCCCATTTCCATTGTAATTTTCTTAAAATTCCACCCGCGCACCACCTCTGTATTTTTCACATTGTTGCCCCTCCCCCACCCCATTTCCCCTCCCCCCCCCCCCCCCCCATTTCCCCCCCCCCATTGCAGTGGATCTGCTGCGACATCCGGTACCTGGACGTGAGCATCCTGGGTAAGTTCTCGGTGGTGATGGCCGACCCCCCCTGGGACATCCACATGGAGCTGCCCTATGGGACCCTCACCGACGATGAGATGCGGCGCCTCAACATCCCCGGCCTGCAGGATGAGGGCTTCCTCTTCCTCTGGGTCACCGGAAGGTCTGACCCCCACTGAAATGGCGGGGGGGGGGGGGGGGGGTCCATTGGGGTCTTAGAATGGGGGGGTTCCATTGGGGTCTTCCATTGGGATCTTCCATTGGGGTCTTAGAATGGGGGGGTCCATTGGGGTTGTCCATTGATATCCTCCATTGGGGTCTTCCATTGGGATCTTCCATTGGGGTCGCCATTGGGGTCTTCTATTGGGGTCTTACATTGGGGGGTCCATTGGGGTCTTCCATTGGGGGGTCCATTAGGGGGGTCCGTTGGGGTCTTCCATTTGGGATCTTCCATTGGGGTCTTCCATTGGGGGGGTCCATTGGGGTCTCCATTGGGGTCTCCATTGGGGTCTTCCATTGGGGGGTCCATTGGGGGGGTCCATTGGGGGGGTCCATTGGGGGGTTCCATTGAGGTCTCCATTGGGTTCTTCCATGGGGGGGTCCATTTGGGTCTTCCATTGGGGTCTTCCATTGGGGAGTCCATTCGGGGGGTCCATTGGGGGGTTCCATTGAGGTCTCCATTGGGGCCTCCATTGGGGTCCCCCAACCCCATCAGGGCCCCAAACCCCCCTTAGATACCCTCAAACCCCCTTTATTGTCCCCAAATCCCCTTTATTCACCCCAAACCCCCTTTATTCACCCCAAAAACCCCTTTATTGACCCAAAACCCCCCTTTTTGACCCCAAAACCCCCTTGGTGACCCCAATCCCTCCTCTCCACAGGGCCATGGAGCTGGGCCGCGAATGCCTCAACCTCTGGGGGTGAGTTTTGATGTTCTGAGCTCCCCAAAATCACCGTTTTTCACCCCAAAATGACCCAAAATCGCTTTTTCATCCAAAATGATCCAAAATAGCCCTTTTTCACTCCAAAATGACCCAAAATCACCGTTTTTCACCCCAAATGACGCAAAATCGCTTTTTTTCACCCCAAATGACCCAAAATCATCGTTTTTCACCCCAAATGACGCAAAATCGTTTTTTTCACCCCAAATGACCCAAGATCGCCCTTTTTCACCCCAAAATTGCCATTTTTCACCCCAAAATGACCCAAAATCAGTTTTTACCCCAAAATTACCCAAAATCACCCTTTTTCACCCCAAAATGACCCAAAATTGCTTTTTCACCCAAAATGACCCAAAATCACCCTTTTTCACCCCAAAATCGCCGTTTTCACCCCAAATGACCCAAAATTGCCCTTTTTCACCCTAAATGACCCAAAATCACCTTTTTACACCCCAAAATCGCCATTTTTCACCCCAAATGACCCAAAATCGCTTTTTCACCCCAAATGACCCAAAATCGCGGTTTTTTCCCCCAAACGGGCAGGTACGAGCGGGTGGATGAGATCATCTGGGTGAAGACCAATCAGCTGCAGCGAATCATCCGCACCGGCCGCACCGGGCACTGGCTCAACCACGGCAAGGAGCACTGCTTGGTATGGGGGGAAAACGGGCGATTTTGGGTCTTTTGGGGTGAAAAAGGGGGATTTGGGGTCTTTTGGGGTGAAAAAGGGGGATTTTGGGTCTTTTGGGGTGAAAAAGGGGGATTTTGGGTCTTTTGGGGTGAAAAAAGGGGGATTTTGGGTCTTTTGGAATGAAAAAGGGGAATTTTGGTTCTTTTGGGGTGAAAAAGGGGGATTTTGGGTCTTTTGGGTGAAAAAGGGGGATTTGGGGTCTTTTGGGGTGAAAATGGCGATTTTGGGTCATTTGGGGTGAAAAAGGGGGATTTAGGGTCTTGGGGTGGAAAAGGGGGATTTTGGGTCTGGGAGGGGGGTTTTGGGGTGGAAAAGGGGGATTTTGGGTCTGGGAGGGGGTTTTGGGGTGGAAAAGGGGGATTTTGGGTCCAAGAGGGGGGTTTTGGGGTGGAAAAGGGGGATTTTGGGGTGGAAAAGGGGGATTTTGGTGTCCTGGACTGGGCTTTTGGGGTGGAAAAGGGGGATTTTGGGTCCAAGAGTGGGGTTTTGAGGTGGAAAAGGGGGATTTTGTGTTCCGAAAGGCCTATTTTGGGTTCAGAAAGGCAGATTTTGGGTTCAGAAAGGCAGATTTTGGGTACAGAAAGGCCGATTTTGGGTACAGAAAGGCAGATTTTGGGTTCGGAAATGCAGATTTTGTCTCATTTTGGGTCAAAACCCCCCATTTTTCCCTATGAGGTCGGGGTGAAAGGCAACCCCCAAGGCTTCAACCGGGGCTTGGACTGCGACGTCATCGTGGCCGAGGTGACGCCCTTTAAACCCCAGCCAATCACAGCCGCCGCCGCTGATGACGTCATTGGCGGCGTCATTTGCATATGCTAATGAGGGCGTCGGTGTCGACCAATCAGGTGCGGTCGACGAGCCACAAGCCGGATGAGATCTATGGGATGATCGAGAGGCTCTCGCCCGGCACGCGCAAGATCGAGCTCTTCGGGCGGCCCCACAACGTCCAGCCCAACTGGTAATTAGCATCTCATTAGCATATAATTAACATCTCATTAGCATCTGATTAACGGGGGATTGATAGCTCGCTAATAGGTGCTTAATAGCGCGATAATGGTTAATCTATAGTGGGTAATAAATAGGTTGGGAATGGGTGATAATAGTGCGGTAATGGGGAATTAATAGGGAATTAATGGAGAATTAATGGATCGGTAATAGATTGGTGATGGATAATTAATGAGGGTGAATTGATAGGTTGGTAATGGGTGATTAATGGATAATTGATGGCTTGGTAATAGGTCAGATGGATAATTAGTAATTAATGGGTAACTGATACCTCAGTAATGGGTAATTAATAACTAATTAATAGCTTGCTAATAGCTCATGATGGATAATTAGTAATTAATGGCTAATTAATAGCACAATAATGGCTATTCAAGATCTAATTAATGCCTAATTAATAGCTCAGTAATGGCTAATCAGTAACTAATTATGACAAATTAATAATTGAGTAATGGCTCTTCAAGAACTAATTAATTGTTAATATCTTGTTATTAGCTCGGTAATGGCTAATTAATAACCAATTAATGGCTAATTAATAGCTCAGTAATGGCTATTCAAGAACTAATTCATGGATAATTAATAGCTTGTTAATAGCTCAGTAATGGCTATTCAAGAACTAATGAATGACTAATTAATACCTATTAATAGACTGATAGATGAATGAATGCCCCTAGCTAAGGAATGCCCCCAATGAATCAATGATCGACCCTAATGAATGAATGACCATCATTAATGAATCAATGACCCCAATTACCTCATTAATGACCCTAATGAGTTAATTAACGATGCTAATGAGATAGTTAATGGTTATTAATGGCTATTAATTAATTACCAGGATCACGCTGGGGAACCAGCTGGACGGGATCCACCTGCTGGACCCGGACGTGGTCGCTCACTTCAAGCGGCTCTACCCCGACGGCGTCATCTCCAAGCCCAAAAACCTCTAGTTTGGGGGCCCGATTTTGGGTCAAAAAACGGCGATTTTGGGGCCGCAATAAAGGGCAATGCGGGGGGAAGGCTCCGGGTGTGTTTGTTATGGGGGGGAAGGGGGTTTTGGGGGGAAAAAGGAGAGTTTTGGGGTGACAAAAGGTGGGGTGGGGGGAGATCGTTTTGGGGGCTAAAAACCCCATTTTTGGGGTTAAAAAGCCCATTTTTGGGGCTAAAATGCCCATTTTGGGGGGCTAAAAAGCCCATTTTGGGGGGTTCAGAGACTGGTTTCTGGGGTGAAAAAGAACATTTTTAGGGTTAGAAAAGCAGGGTTTTGGGGTGAAAAAGATCATTTTGGGGCTAAAAAGCCCATTTTTGGGGGCTAGAAATTCCATTGTAGGGGTCTAAAGCCTGGTTTTGGGGTGAAAAAGAACATTTTGGGGGCTATAAAATCTGGATTTAGGGGTGAAAAAGATCATTTTGGGGCTAGAAAGCCCATTTTGGGGTGTAAAATGTCCATTTTTGGGGTCTAAAGCCTGGTTTGGGGGTAAAAAAGAATGTTTTGGGGGCTAAAAAGCTCGTTTTGGGGCATCCAAATCCCATTTTTGGGGCTAAAAACCCCATTTTTGGGGATCCAAACCCTGTTTTTTGTGCTCCAAGACCTGGTTTTGGGGTTAAAAAGCCCATTTTTGGGGTTCCATACCTTGTTTCTTGTCCTCCAAGATGCAGTTTTGGGGCTAGAAAGCCCATTTTTGGGGTTCCAAAGGCCGGTTTTGGTGCCAAAAGATACAGTTTTGGTCCTCCAGGACCCATTTTTGGGGTGCAAACACGCATTTTTCGGTCCCCAAGCCCCATTTTTGGGGTAAAACCACTCAGTTTTGGGTCAACTCCCCCATTTTTAGCCCCCCCAAGCCCCATTTTCGGGGCAACCCCCCCCATTTTTGGCCCTTCCAGACCCATTTTTGGGGTGAAACTCCCCAGTTTTAGGTCCCCAAGCCCATTTTGGGGTCAAAACCCCCTATTTTGGGGTCAAAACCCCCCATTTTTAGTTCCCCAAGCCCCATTTTTGGGTCTCCAACCCCATTTTTGGGGTGAAAACGCCTATTTTTAGGTCCCCGAGCCCCATTTTTAGGCCTCCAACGCCCATTTTGGGTCGAAACCCCCTATTTATGGGTCGAAAACCCCATTTTTGTGTCCCCAAGCCCCATTTTTGGGTGAAACCCCCTATTTTTGGGACTAAAAACCCCGTTTTTGGCTCAACCCCCCCTATTTTTGGGTCGAGAAACCCCATTTTTCGGTCCCCAAGCCCCATTTTTGGGTCAAAACCCCCCTTTTTTGGCCCTTTTTCCCCCCCAACCACACCCGAAGGCTCCTGCACCCCTTTAATACGAACCAGGGCACAAAGGGGGGGTCTATGGGGGGGTGGAGGGCGCCCCATGAGTGCCTATGGGGGGGGTGGGGGAGGGGCTCACTTGACGAAGACGACGCTGTTGGGGCCGGCGTTGCGGGCGGCGAGCCAGGCCAGGAACACGTCCCTGCGGTTTGGGGCGAAAAAGGGCGATTTTGGTTAAAAATGGGGTTTTTGGTTAAAAAGGGCTTTTTTTTGGGGGAAAAAAGGGGTTTTGGGTGGAAAAAGGGGGTTTTGGGGGAAAAAGGGGGTTTTTGGCCCGTTTTTGGGTGGTTTGGGGGTGGTTTTGTCTGTTTTGGGGGGTTTTGGGCTGGTTTTGCCCATTTATGGGTGTTTTGGGGCTGTTTTGGGGTGGTTTGGGGCCATTTTTGGCCGTTTCTGGGTGGTTTAGGGGTGGTTTTGTCTGTTTTGGGGGGGTTTTAGGGCTGGTTTTGCTCATTTCTGGATATTTGCGGCCATTTTGGGGTGGTTTTGCTCATTTATGGGTGTTTTGGGGCTGTTTTGGGGTGGTTTGGGGCCATTTTTAGCTGTTTCTGGGCTGGTTTTGCAAGTTTTTGGCGGTTTCTGGGTGTTTTGGGGCTGGTTTTGCTCATTTCTGGGGATTTTGGGGTCGTTTTTGGGTGATTTCGGGCCATTTTTTCCCGTTTCTGAGTGTTTTTGGCCTGATGTTGCTCATTCTGGGTGTTTTGGGGCCATTTTTGGCCATTTCTTGGTGTTTTGGGGCTGGTTTTGCTCATTTGAGTGTTTTGGAGCTGGTTTGGGGCCATTTTTGCCCGTTTCTGGGTGTTTTGAGGCCGTTTTTGGGTGTTTCTGGGTGTTTTGGGGGTGTTTTTGGGGTGTTTTTGGGTGTTTTGGGTACCCACCGGCAGTGCCTGACCACGCACTCGCTGCTGCAGTATTCCTCATCCCAGTCCCCGCTGGCCACGGGCGCGTTCCCGCATCCCGCCCGGATGCAGCGTGCGGGGGGGGGGTCCTCGGGTACCAGCTCCACGGCCAGGCCCGGGGGGGACTCGGCCTGCGGGGGGGGGGGATGGGAACAGCATCGGGGACCATTGAGCCCCATTGAACCCCATTAAAATCCCACTGAACCCCATTAAATCCCATTGGATCCCAATGAATCCTATGGAAATCCCAAATCCACCCAAATTCCCTCCAAAATCCACAATTTCCCCCCAAATTCCCCCCAAATTCCTCCCAAATCCACGATTTCCCTCCAAATTCCACCAAACACCCCGAAAATTCCTCAAAATTCCCCCAAAATCCCAGCAAACCCCCAAATCCACGATTTCCCCCCAAAATTCCCACCCAGTTTCCCCCAAACACCCCCAAATCAGCCCAAATTCCTCCCAAATCCACAATTTCCCCCCAAATTCCACCAAATTCCCCCCAAATCCCTCCTAAATCCAGCAAATTCCCCATAATTCCTCCAAAATTCCCCCCAAATCAGCCCAAATTCCTCCCAAATCCACAATTTCCCCCCAAAATCCCACCAAATTCCCCCCAATTCCGCCCAAATCCACAATTTCCCCCAAAATCCCACCAAACACCCCCAAAATTCCCCTTTAAATGCACAATTTCCCCCAAAATCCACAATTTCCCCCCAAAATCCCCCAATTTCCCCCCTATCCCCCCCCCATTCCTCACCTCTCCACCAAACTCCCCCCCCACCATCTCCACCACCTCCTCCTCTTCCTCCTCCTCCTCCTCCTCCTCCTTCTTCTCTCCTCCATCCTCTCCATCCTTCCCCTCCCCCCCCACTCCTCCTCCCAGTGCCGGTACTGGTGGTACTGGTGCCGATGCCGATGATGACGTCACCACCGGCGCCGCCAGCACGCGGAGGGGGGGCAGGATCTTGATGTGCAGGGGGGGGGTCCCCGGCGCTGGCGTTGCCACGGGCAACGTGAGGCGCAGGCGGGGGGGGGGCGCCGTCGCCGTGGCAACCGCGGATGCCGTGGCAACGGGGACCGGATGCTGCATGGCCTGGAGAGGGGGCGGAGCTTGCAACAGCGCCCCCCCTTGGATGGGAGGAGCGGGGACCGGCGGGGGCATCTGTTGTAATGGTGGCGGGTGGAGGCGCGGCGGCGGTACTGGTGGTACTGGTTGTACTGGTGGTACTGGTTGTACTGGTGGCGGTGGGGGTCGCGGTGGGACCGGGATGACGGCGAGGACGGAGGGAGCAAGGAGGAGTTGGGTGATGGGGGGGGAGGAGGGGGAGGGGGATGGGGATGGGGTGGGGGAGGGGGGGGAGGAAGGGGGTGGGGGTGGGGGAGGGGTGTCGGTGTCGGGGGCGTCGGAGGTCTGGAAGAGAAAAAGGGGGGGAAAAGGAGATTAATGGTAAAATGGGGGTGGGGGACCCAAAAAGGGGGGAATTTGACCCAAAATTAGGGTGGATTTAACACAAAACACATCCATGGTGGGGAAGAAGTGGTTGTAACAATGGGGGACCCAAAAAGGGGGGAATTTGTCCCAAAATTGGGGTGGATTTAACATACAATGCATCTATGGTGGGTAAGGAATGGTTATAACAATGGGGGACCCAAATTGGGATGAATTCACCCCAAAACTCATTGGTGTTAAAAAACTGTTAATTCCATCCATAGTAGCCCCAAAAAGTGATGAATTCAGCCCAAATCCCGGCCCCATGGGACGCACCAGCACAGCGCGGTAGGCGGCCAGGGCCTTCAGGTATTCCTTCTTGGCTGCCTCCGTCTTCCTCTTGTACACCTGGAAAAGGGGGGGAATCAGATGGAATTTGGCCAAATGCCACCCAAATTGAATGAAATTCGGCCAAAATTCATCAAATTGCTGAAAATTCCACCAAAATCGCACCAAATTTGACCAAAATTCATCAAATCGCTGAAAATTCCACAAAAAACGCACAAAATTTGACCAAAATGCATCAAATTGCTGAAAATTCCACCAAAATTGCACCAAATTTGACCAAAATTCATCAAATCGCTGAAAATTCCACCAAAATTGCACCAACTTTGACCAAAATTCATCAAATTGCTGAAAATTCCACCAAAATCGCACCAAATTTGACCAAAATTCATCAAATTGCTGGAAATTCCACCAAAATCGCACCAAATTTGACCAAAATGCATCAAATCGATGAAAATTCCACAAAAAACGCACAAAATTCCACCAAACTTCGTCAAATTGCTGAAAATTTCACCAAAACTCCACCAAAACTCGTCAGTCTCACAGAATTCCACCAAAATTGTACCAAATCCCAGCCAAAATCATTGAATCGCCCAGAATTCCACCAAAATCGCACCAAATTCCACCAAAATTCACCAGATCTCCCAAAATTCCACCAAAATTGTGCCAAATTTCACCCAAATCCATCAAATCACCCCAAATTCTGCCAAAATTGTACCAAAACTCACCCAAATTCATCAAATCTCCCCAAATTCCACCAAAATTGCCCCAAATTTCACCCAAATTTATCAAATCCCAGCTCCCACCAGAATTTATCAAATCCCCCAAAATTCCACCAAAATTATACCAAATTTCACCAAAATTCATCAGATCCCTCCCAATGACCCCAATGGTGACCCCAATGACCCAATGATGACCCCAATGCTGATCCCAATGATCTCAATGACCCCAATGATGCCCCGAACGCTGCTCCCAGTGCCTCTCCCAGTGCTCCCAGTACCTCCCAGTACCCCCCCGGACCTGTTTCTGCTCCTCCCCGAGGCTGTCCCACATGGAGGCCACGATCTTGGAGACCTCCCCGAAGGTGGCGTTGGGGTTCTGGGCCCCCATGACCCCAATGATGACCCCAATGATGACCCCAGTGCCACTCCCAGTACCTCCAGTGCCGCTCCCAGTGCTCCCAGTGCTGCTCCCAATGATCTCAATGACCCCAATGATGACCCCAGTGCCGCTCCCAGTGCTCCCAGTACCTCCCAGTCCCCCCCCGGACCTGTTTCTGCTCCTCGCCGAGGCTGTCCCACATGGAGGCCACGATCTTGGAGACCTCCCCGAAGGTGGCGTTGGGGTTCTGGGCCCCCATGACCCCAATGATGACCCCAATGATGACCCCCATGACCCCAGTGCCGCTCCCAGTGCCCCCAGTGCCGCTCCCAGTGCTCCCGTGGCTCCCAGTGCTCCCAGTGCTGCTCCCAATGATCTCAATACCCCAATATGCCCTCTCCCAGTGCTCCCAGTACCTCCCAGTACCCCCCCGGACCTGTTTCTGCTCCTCCCCGAGGCTGTCCCACATGGAGGCCACGATCTTGGAGACCTCCCCGAAGGTGGCGTTGGGGTTCTGGGCCCCCATGACCCCAATGATGACCCCAATGATGACCCCAATGACCCCAGTGCCGCTCCCAGTGCTCCCAGTGCCGCTCCCAGTGCTCCCAGTGCCGCTCCCAGTGCTCCCAGTGCCCCCAGTGCCGCTCCCAGTGCCCCCAGTGCTGCTCCCAGTGCTCCCGGTGCCGCTCCCAGTGCTCCCAGTGCTGCTCCCAATGATCTCAATAACCCCAATGATGCCCTGAACGCCGCTCCCATTGCTCCCAGTGCTCCCAGTACCTCCCAGTACCCCCCCGGACCTGTTTCTGCTCCTCCCCGAGGCTGTCCCACATGGAGGCCACGATCTTGGAGACCTCCCCGAAGGTGGCGTTGGGGTTCTGGGCCCCCATGACCCCAATGATGACCCCAATGACCCCAATGATGACCCCAATGATGACCCCAATGATGACCCCAATGACCCGATGACGACCCCAGAGCTGCTCCCAATGACCCCAATGCTGATCCCAATGACCTCAATGACTCCAATGGTGCCCCGAACGCTGCTCCCAGTGCTCCCAGTGCCACTCCCAGTGCCCCCAGTGCCGCTCCCAGTACCTCCAGTGCCGCTCCCAGTGCTCCCAGTGCTGCTCCCAATGATCTCAATGACCGCAATGATGACCCCAGTCCCTCTCCCATTGCTCCCAGTACCTCCCAGTACCCCCCGGACCTGTTTCTGCTCCTCCCCGAGGCTGTCCCACATGGAGGCCACGATCTTGGAGACCTCCCCGAAGGTGGCGTTGGGGTTCTGGGCCCCCATGACCCCAATGATGACCCCAATGATGACCCCAATGACCCCAGTGCCGCTCCCAGTGCTCCCAGTGCCTCTCCTAGTGCTCCCAGTGTCCCTCCCAGTGCTGCTCCCAATGATCTCAATGACTGCAATGATGACCCCAGTGCCTCTCCCAGTGCTCCCAGTACCTCCCAGTGCCCCCCCGGACCTGTTTCTGCTCCTCCCCGAGGCTGTCCCACATGGAGGCCACGATCTTGGAGACCTCCCCGAAGGTGGCGTTGGGGTTCTGGGCCCCCATGACCCCAATGATGACCCCAATGACCCCAGTGTTGCTCCCAGTGCTCCCAGTGCCGCTCCCAATGATCTCAATAACCCAATGACCCTGACGCCCCAGTGCTGCTCCCAGTACCCCAATGCTGTCCCATGTCCCAATGAGGCCAATGGGCCCCGAACGTTGCTCCCATGCCCATGTGTTGCTCCCAGTGCTCCCAGTGCCGCTCCCAGTGCTCCCAGTGCCGCTCCCAGTGCTCCCAGTGCTGCTCCCAATGATCTCAATGACCGCAATGATGACCCCAGTCCCTCTCCCATTGCTCCCAGTACCTCCCAGTACCTCCCAGTGCCCCCCCGGACCTGTTTCTGCTCCTCCCCAAGGCTGTCCCACATGGAGGCCACGATCTTGGAGACCTCCCCGAAGGTGGCGTTGGGGTTCTGGGCCCCCATGACCCCAATGATGACCCCAATGATGCCCCGAACGCCACTCCCAGTGCTCCCAGTACCTCCCAGTACCCCCCGGACCTGTTTCTGCTCCTCCCCGAGGCTGTCCCACATGGAGGCCACGATCTTGGAGACCTCCCCGAAGGTGGCGTTGGGGTTCTGGCCCTTGATGGCGGCCTGGGTGTCCCGGAAGAAGAGGGCGTAGGCGGACACCGGCTTCTGGGGCTCGTTGGGGTCCTTCTTCTTCTTGGCCTTCTTGGGGGGCTTCCCTCGGCGGGGGGGGTCTGTGGGGTGAGGGGGGGGAGGGGGCGGGAAGGGGGGAGGGGGGAGGGGGCTGGGGGGCTGTGGGGGGAGGGGAGAGAAGGGGGTGGGGAATAATGAGAAATTAGAAGGGAAGTGGGGGAATAATGAAAAAATAGAAAGAAATTAGGGAAAATGATGAAAAATTAAAAGGGAATTGGGGGAAATAACAAAAAATAGAAAGAAATTAAGGGAAATTTTGAAAAATTTGAAGGGAATTGGGGAAAATAACAAAAAAAGAGAAGGGAATTGAGGAAATGACAAAAAATCAGAAGGAAATTATGGAAAATAAGAAAAAAAAATCAGGGAAAATTATGAAAAGTTAGAAGGGAATTAAGAGAAATAGAAAGAAATAACGAAAAATTTTAGAAAAATTACAAAAGAATTGCGGAAATGACAAAAAGCCAAAAGGAAATTATGGAAAATTTGAAATAATTGGGTAAGATTATGAAAAATTAGAAGGGAAGAAGAGAAATAAAACAATAGAAGAAAATTGGAAAAATTATGAAAAATTAGAAGGGAATTGGGCAAAATTAGAAAAAAATAGAAGGGAATTGGGGAAATAACAAAAAACAGAAAGAAATCAGGGAAAATTTTGGAAAATTAGAAGGGAATTGGGGAAATAACAAAAAATAAAAGGGAATTGGCGAAAATTATGAAAAATTGAAAAAAATTGGAGGAAATAAAAAGGAAATCTCAGAAAATTAGAAAATGTTACAAAGAAATAGGCGAAATTATGAAAAATTAGAAGAAAATGGAGAGAAATTATGACATGTTGAAAGAAATTGAGAAAATAACAAAAATTTGAAGGGAATTGGGGAAAATTAGAAAAAAATTAGAAAAAAATAGAAGAAATTTAGGGGAAATAATAAAAAATTAGAAAGAAATTACGGAAAACAATAAAAAAATTAGAAGGAAACTCAAAATTACAAAAATATTGAAAAAAATTGGGGAAGATTAAAGAAAATCAAACAAAATCAGAAGAAATGGGGGATAATGGGGTCAATTGCAAAGAAATTGAAAAAAATGGCGGAAAATCGAAGGGAATTGGGGAAAATCAAAGAAAATTGGGAAAATCCAAAGGAAATGGGGGAAAAAAAGAGGTAAGCCAAAGGAAATAAGGGAAAACCAAAAGAAATTGGGGAAAAATGAGGAAAACTGAAGTGCATTGGGGAATACAAGAAGAAAATGGGGAAAACTGACAAAAAATAAAGGAATCCACAATTCTGGGCATAAAAACAACCATTTTGGGCAGCAAAACACCATTTTCAGCACCAAAACCATCATTTTTGGCCCCAAAACCATCATTTTGGCCCCAAAACCATCATTTTCACCCCCAAAACCACTTCAACGAAAATCCCCCAAAACCTGGGGCGTTTTTCCCCGAAAAAAAGCCAATTTTGGGCCATTTTTGGCCAATTTTAGGCCATTTTGGGCCAATTTTAGGCCATTTTGGGCCAATTTTAGGCCATTTTGGGGCTCCTCACCCTCCGGAACTCCTCGGCCTCCTCCTCATGCCCGGAGCCTGCAGGCGATGGGGGGGGCGAGATCCGCTCCTCCGGTGCCGCCGGTGCTGATTGGCTGGGCGGGGGGGTACCCCCGCTAGATCCCGGCGTCCCATTGGCTCCCAGGCTGAGCCCCAGCTGAGAGCTGAGCTCTGATTGGTCGATGGTGGTCAGCTGACCCGGGGCCAGCAGCCCCCCTGGGCTCAGGGCTGCCATGGGGACGTCGATGGTGACGGGGGGGGCGGTGCTGTACTGGGGGCTCATGGTGTGCTCCAGCTCCTGCGGGACGGGCACCCCAAAAATGTCTTTTTTCACCCCAAAAATGCCCTTGGGGGCCAAAAACGCCTTTGGGGTGCTCAAAACAGCTTTTTTTGCACCAAAACCGGCTTTGTGGCATCTAAAAATGCCCCTTTTTACCCCAAAAATGCCTGTGACCCCAAAACCCCTTTTTCCACCCCAAAAACGCGCTTTTTCCCACTGAAAATGCCTTTTTCCACCCCAAAAACGCTTTTTTCTGTTTGGGGTGTGGTTTGTGGTGGGTTTTTTTGTGTTTGTGGTTGTTTTTTTTTTTGTGTTTTTTGTTTTTTTTTCCACCCCAAAAACCTTTTTTCCACCCCAAAATCCCTCTTGTGACCCCCAAACCCATTTCCCCCCCATTTCCCCCCTATTTCCCCACATACCCAATTCCCCCCTATGTCTCCCCATATCCCACCCCATATCCCATGCCATATCCCCCCCCACCCCATTGTCCCCTTATCCCCCTTATATCCCACCCCATTTCCCCCTCATTCCCATCCCATATCCCCCCTTATCCCCCATAACCCCCCCATATCCCCTATAACCCCCTATTTCCCCCCATAGACCCCCATAGAGCCCTATGGCGCCCCCTAGCGGCCACCCCGTGCCGCGCTCCCCAGCACCATTGACACTCAATGGAAGCGGCTCCCCATAGACCCCCATAGACCCCCATAGAGCCCCATAGACCCCCATAGACCCCCCATAGCCCCCCATAGACACCCCCATAGACCCCCCATAGACCCCCCATAGACCCCCATAGACCCCCATATCCCCCCCTTATCCCCCCCTTATCCCCCCATACCCATCGCCCCCATTACCATGGCCAGCCCCCCCGCCAGCAGCCCCGCTCCTTGCTCCATGAGCCCGTGCCCCATGGCCATATCCAAGGCCTGCACCCCCCCATAGGGCCCGGTGCTGCCGCTGTTGGGGGGGGGGGGCTGATGATGGTGGTGATGGTGGTGATGGTGATGATGGGAGGGGGGCGGCGGCGGGGGAGGGGCAGGGAAAGGGGGCTCCGCAGCCCCTCCCCCGCTCCCTGTGGGTGCCCCTCCCCCCCCTCCTCCTGGCTCCCCCAGGTCCTCGAAGTGCCCCACGGAGACGGGCAGGGAGGGGTCGGGCTCCAGGGAGATGGGGGGCAGCTCGAACTCCTCGTCCCCCAGGCTCGGGGTGTGGAACGTCTGTGGGGAGAGATAGAGGGGTCTATGGGGGGATATGGGGGGATATGGGGGGGGTATGGGGGTCTATGGGGGGGATATGGGGGGTCTATGGGGGGATATGGGGGTCTATGGGGGGTCTATGGGGGGATATGGGGGTCTATGGGGGGGATATGGGGGTCTATGGGGGGGATATGGGGGTCTATGGGAGGGATATGGGGGGTCTATGGGGGGTCTATGGGGGTCTATGGGGGGTCTATGGGGGTCTATGGGGGTCTATGGGGGGTCTATGGGGGTCTATGGGGTTCTATGGGGGGTTATGGGGGTCTATGGGGGGCTATGGGGGTCTATGGGGGGTCTATGGGGGTCTATGGGGGTCTATGGGGAGCCGCTTCCATTGAGTGTCAATGGTGCTGGGGAGCGCGGCACGGGGTGGCCGCTAGGGGGCGCCATAGTGCTCTATGGGAGTCTATGGGGGGATATGGGGGGTCTATGGGGGTCTATGGGGGGGCTATGGGGGGGCTATGGGGGGATATAGGGATGGGGGGAAATCGGGGTATAGGGGTGGATATAGGGGGGTATGGGGGGTATATGGGGGGATATAGGGAGCATTGGGGCATAGGGGAGCAATGGGGGTATATGGAGGGATATGGGGGGAATGGGGGCTGTAGGGCAAATGGGGGTATAGAGGGAATGGGGGCTATGGGGGGATATGGGAGTGATGGAGTAATTGGGGTAAGGGGGCAATGGGGGTCTATGGGGTAATAGGGGGCTATGGGGGTAATGGGGGTCAATGGGGCACTAGGGGTCTATGGGGCAATGGGGGTCTATGGGGTTAACGAGGCAACAGAGATCTATGGGGGTTTAAAGTGTCCATGGGGGCAATGGGGGTCTGTGGGGCAATGGGTTTAATAGGGTTCTAGGGCTCCCTATAGGATCTATGGAGACAATAGGAAACAATAGGATCTATGGGTCTTTATGGGTCCCTATGGGTCTCTATGTGTCCCTATGGGTCTCTATGGGTCCCTATGGGTCCCGCCCCATGCCTTACCTCGGCGCCGGTGAGGAAGGGGTGCCCGGTGCCGGTGATGGCCAGGTAATTGTCACTGCCCCCCGGGAACTGTGGGGAGAGCAGCGCGGCACTGGGATAGTGCCCCATAGCAGCCCCATGGCCACCCCATAGACACCCATAGACACCCATAGCCACCCCATAGCCACCCATAGACACCCCATAGTCACCCATAGACACCCATAAACACCCATAGCAGCCCCATAGCCACCCCATAGCCACCCATAGACACCCCATAGCCACCCATAGACACCCATAGACACCCATAGCAGCCCCATAGCCACCCCATAGACACCCATAGACACCCCATAGCCACCCATAGACCCCCCATAGCCACCCCATAGCCACCCATAGCCACCCATAGACCCCCCATAGCCACCCCATAGCCACCCATAGACATCCCATAGACACCCATAGCCACCCATAGACACCCATAGCCACCCATAGCCCCCCCTTGGACACCCATAGCCACCCCATAGCCACCCCATAGATACCCATGGCTGCCCCATAGACACCCATAGCCACCCCATAGACAACCATAGCCACCCCATAGCCCCCCTTAGACACCCATAGCTGCCCTATAGCCCCCCATAGCTGCCCATAGCCACCCCATAGCTCCCCATAGACACTCCATAGCCACCCATACCCGCCTCATAGCCCCCATTCCCGCCCCCATTCCCGCCTCATAGCCCCCATTCCCGCCTCACAGCCCCCATTCCCGCCCCATAGCCCCCATTCCCGCCTCCATTGCCTCATAGCCCCCATACCCGCCTCCATAGCCCCCATAGCCCCCATTCCCGCCTCATAGCCCCCATTCCCGCCCTCATTGCTCCATAGCCCATTCCCGCCTACAGCCCCCATTCCCGCCTCATAGCCCCCATTCCGCTCCATTCCCGCCTCATAGCCCCCATTCCCGCCCCCATTCCCGCCTCATAGCCCCCATTCCCGCCTCATAGCCCCCATTCCCGCCTCATAGCCCCCATTCCCGCCTCCATTCCCGCCTCATAGCCCCCATTCCCGCCTCATAACCCCCATTAACGCCCCATAACCCCCATTAACACCCCATAGCCCCCATTCCCGCCCCATAACCCCCATTAACGCCCCATAGCCCCCATTAACACCCCATAGCCCGCATTCCCGCCCCATAACCCCCATTAACGCCTCATAGCCCCCATTAACACCCCATAGCCCGCATTCCAGCCCCATAACCCCCATTAACACCCCATTCCCGCCCCATTCCCCTTCACCTCCATTGCTCCTCCGTCGCCCGCCCTCCGTCCCCTCAGCGCGCCGCGCCGGAAGCCCGCTCCTTCTCTTCCTGTCCCTTCAATACCATAGAGACCATGCGGCGCGCCCGTACACTAACGTGGTTGGAGGACCGAGCTAGAGCGCCGCCCGAAAGCGGAAGTGAGTAAAGGGCGGAAGGGGAATAGGAAGGGGGGGGGGGGGGGAGATCCCGGACCGGAAGCCGGCGGGAGGAGCAGTAGAGGCGGCGCCCGCCGGCGGGGCTAGAGCGGCCCCCGCGGGGCGCGTGACGGCGTCATGGCGCGCGCGGGAAGTCGGCCGGTAACGTCATCGAGGGCGACATAAAGGGAGGGAGGGGGCCTATGGGGGGGAATATGGGGCGCTATGGGGGGGATATGGGGTGCTATAGGGGTCTATGGAGGGGATATGGAGTAGTATAGGGGGACTATGGGGTGCTATAGGGGTCTATGGAGGGGATATGGGGAGCTATAGGGGTCTATGGAAGGGATATGGGGTAGTATAGGCAGGCTATGGGGTGCTATAGGAGTCTATGGGGGGATATGGAGGTATAGGGGGATATGGGGTGCTATAGGGGTCATGAGGGGATATGGGGAGCTATAGGGGTCTATGGAAGGGATATGGGGTGTATAGGCAGGCTATGGGGTGCTATAGGGTTATGGGGGGATATGGAGTAGTATGGGGGACTATGGGGTGCTATAGGGGACTATGGAGGGGATATGGGGAGCTATAGGGGTCTATGGAAGGGATATGGGGTAGTATAGGCAGGCTATGGGGTGCTATAGGAGTCTATGGAGGGGATATGGAGTAGTATAGGGGGACTATGGGGTGCTATAGGGGTCTATGGAGGGGATATGGGGAGCTATAGGGGTCTATGGAAGGGATATGGGGTAGTATAGGCAGGCTATGGGGTGCTATAGGGGTCTATGGAGAGAATATGAAGCAGTATAGGGGGGATATGGGGCACTATAGGGGTCTATGGGGAGCTATAGGGGGGCTATGGGGCACTATAGGGATCTATATAGGAGATACAGAGCACAATAGAGGGCATCTGGGGCACTATAGGGGCCTATGGGGGGGATATGGGGCACTACAGGGTGGATATGGAGCACTATAAGGGGGATATGGGGCACTATAGGGGCCTATGAGGGGAATATGTGGCACTATAGGGGCCTATATAGGGGCTATGGGGCACTATAGGTGGGATATGTGGCACTATAGGGGCCTATGGGGGGGTATAGGGTTCTATAGGAGAAATATGGGGTACTACAAAGGCCTATATAGGGGGTATGGGGCGCTATAGAGTGGATATGGGGCACTATAGAGGCCTATAGAGGGGTGTATGGGGCTCTATGGGGGATATTGGACACTATAGAGGCCTATGAGAGAGTTATATAGGGGATTTATGGGGCTATAGGGGGGATATGGGGCACTATAGAGCCCTATGGGGAGTTATATGGTGCTATAAGGGGAATATGGGATAACATAGGGGAGCTATGGGGTGATATGTGGGCCTTTAGTGGAGCTGTAGGGGCCCATAAGGGATCTATGGGGGGGTTAGGGGCCTATAGGGGATGTATTGGGGGAATAGGGAGCTATGGGGGGGATTTGGGGGCTCTATGTGGGGTACATAGGGGGACTATGGGAGGATATGGGCGTCTATAGGGTGGTTATGTGGGGCTTAAGAGGGATATAGGGTCTATATGGGGAATATAGGGCAATGAAAGGGGGGTACCTCTTGCTATAGGGCACTTATGGGGCGATATGGGGGGCTATAGGGGCTATATAGGGGCCTAAGGGGGGTATATAGGGGTCTATGGGGGGGATATACGGGCTGGAGTTGGCTCCGCCCCCTGTATGACATCATACCTCCCTCCATAGGAACGAGAGCTCCCATTGGCTGATGGCTCGTCCTGGCTCCTGTGACGTCATTGGCAGGCAGAGGTGAGGATTGGTGGCCAATGGGTGGCCATCATCACCATTGGGCAAGACCCACCAAAATGTCCCATTTTCCCCCAAATTTAAGGGTTTTCCTCCTTTTCCAACCCATTTCCCCCCCCAAAATGTGTCTTTTTGGGCAAAAATTCCCTCTTTTCCTCTCCCTGTTACCAAAAAGCTCAATTTTGGTTGAAAACCCCTCAAATTTGGGGCGTAAAGGGAAGATTTGGGGGTGTTTTAACAAAAAATGGTAGTTTTGGAGGCAGCAAAATGGGTAAAACGGGCTTTTCAGCCCCATTTTGATGCTGGTTTGGGGAGGGAGATGGGTTTTTCTGTTAGAAAAGCTAAAAAAAGGGTTTTTTCATTGTTTGCGTAAGAAAAAGTGGGATTTTGGTAAAAAACAAGTAATTTTGAGGTATTTTAATGGCTTTTTAGTGAATTTGATGAGTTTTGCAGTGGATTACATGAATTTCAGAGTGAATTTGCTGAGTTTTTAGTGATTTTAAGGAAGTTTTAATGAAATTGATGATTCTTTAAGCAAATTTGCTGGGTTTTCAGCGAATTTGATGAATTTTGGGTCAAACTCAGTGAATATGAAGGGAACCTGCTGAATTTTCAGTGAATTTGATGCCATTTGAGTGAAATTGATGATTTTTAGTGCAAATTTGATGAATTTTCAGTGCATTTGGTGAAAGTTTGATTAAGTTCAATGAATTTGGAGGAAATTTGGTGAATTTTAGGGAAATTTTTGGTGTTTTGAGATAATTTTGCTCAATTTTCATGTAAATCCACTGCATTTTAGAGTGAATTTTATGGAATTTGAGGGAATGGCATGGATTCGGAGCTGGATTTGCTGAGTTTTGGTGAATTCTGCTTCATTTCCACCCAATTTTAACCAAATCTGCCCCAAATTTCACCCAGATTTATAATTTTTAATGCTTTTCACACAGTTTCACCCAAAAAAAGGGTGGATTTTGGGGCTTTTTAAGGCCATTTTCCGTAATTTCAGTGATTCAGACCCGAATTTCCATCAGAATTTGGGGCTTTGGGTGTCTAATTGTGAGGTTTCCTGCCCAAATTTGCCCAAAAAGGTGAATTTTGGTGTGTTTTGGCCTGTTTGGAGCCGTTTTTGGTGCTTGAAAATGGGATTTTTTAGGGATTTGGGGGAAAATTTGGACCGAATCTGTCATTTTTGGGACGAATTGGGGTTTTTCCACCTTTAATTCCCCCCCACAATGGACGATTTTAGGGCATTTTGGTGCCATTTCCTCCTTTCAAAAGCTTTTCCCCCTCAATTGTGCCCCAGATGCCCTCCAAAATGGGTAAAAAAAGGCGGTTTTGGTCATTTTGGTCCCAAAAACGAGCGTTTTGAGGGACTTGGGTGCAGTTTGCAGCTGCTTTTTGGGTGGAAAAGCGTGGTCTTGAGGCAATTTCCACTCGAATTCCCTCATAAAAGGCGAATTCTGGAACTTTCCTCCACTTTCCCCACTGAAAAGTCCATTTTTTGTGAGGATTTTGGTGAAAAAAGTCAACTTTTGTGGGGTTTTGATGGAAAAAGTCCATTTGGGGGGGGTTTGGTGCCATTTGGGGCTTCAAAACTCCTCTTTTGAGCGCATTTTACCACAGAAAGCAGTGGATTGTGCACTTCGATTGCTTTTCTCGTTCCAAAAAGGGGGGTTTGGGGCGGTTTTGTCTCATTTCGGCTGCTTCTTGCTCCTCTTTGCCCCAAATCCCCTCCAAACGCCCTTTTCTCACACAAATCCTTACGGAAAACGCTGCTTTTCGCACTTACTCCGTGCTTTCCGACCCCATTTACCTCAGCTCAAACCGATTGTATGTGTGTGTGTGGGGGGGGGTGGTGTGCCGCTTATTCCGCTCTTTCCCCCCCTCCCAACCGCTCGCGGGTGCATTTTGTGTCGAAACGAGGCTCTTTTGTGTCGAACCGCGTTGATTTTGGGCCGAAACGAGGCGGTTTCGGGGCCGCTTCCCCCCTTTCCATCCGTTGCTTTTAACGCGCCAATGGCGGCCTGAGGTAACAAGATGGCGGCCGGGCTGCCCGCGGCGCTGCCTGCTCCCCTCCTTCCCGCCCCCCCTTTCCCCGCCTTCAAGGCGGGTGTTCCGGCTTCGGGCGCGCTCTCCGCCAATCAGCGCTTGACGGGCAGCGCGCTCAGCCAATGAGAGGCGGGAGGCGGGGTTTAGACGCGTCCATCACGGGAGAGGAAGCGGGGGGGGCGGATCAGGGCCTTGTTCGCAGCGCGCCGGGGGTGAGGCCGCGCCATAGAGGAGGAGGAAGCCAAAGAGGAAATAGAGGGGGGGGGGCAGGAAAACGGACACGGAAATACCCCCCCGCCCCTCCCCCCACCCCCCCCCGTGGGCACCGGGGACCCCCCCACCCCTCCCCCACATTGCAGGTAAGGGGGTTATGGGGGAGGAGGGGAGGGGAAGGGAAGGGGGGGGGGCAGGGAGATTCCCCCTCCCCCCCCACCGTTTATGAGGTAAAGAGGGGAGGGGGGTGTTTGTGGTACCCCGGTAATGGGAACCGGGGTTAATAACGACGTGTAATTAATGGGGGCTCATTAGTTATTAATAGCGGCCTATTAACACCAGGGCCCCGTTAATGGGGTCCCATTAGCCCCAGTGCCCCGTTAATGGGGTGCCATTAACTACTGTTGGGGGGTCCCATTTGCCCCAGTGCAGGCCGTTAATGGGGTCCCATTAGCCCCAGTGCCTCATTAATGCGGTTCTCATTACCCTCAGTGCACCCCATTAATGGGGTCCCATTGACTCCTATTGGGGTCCCATTAGCCCCAGTGCCCCCTAAACGGGGTCCCATTGACTGTTATTGGGGTCTTATTAACCCCAGTACCCCATTAATGGGGTCCCATTGACTGCTGTTGGGGTCCTATTAATCCTATTGGATCCCATTAGCCCCAGTACCCCATTGATAGGGTCCCATTGACTGTTATTGGGGTTCCATTGGTTCCTATTGGGGTCCCATTAGCCCCAGTACCCCATTAATGGGGTCCCATGAGCCCCAGTGCCCCTTTAATGGGGTCCCATTGACTCCTATTGGGGTTCCATTAACTTCTATTGGAGTTCCATTAACCCCAGTACCCTATTAGTGGGGTCCCATTAACTCCTATTGGGGTCCTATTAGCCCCAGTGCCCCATTAATGGGGTCCCATTGACTGTTAGTGGGGTCTCATTAACTCCTATTGGGGTCCCATTAACCCCAGTACCCCATTAATGGGGTCCCATTAACTCCTATTGGGGACCTATTAGCCGCAATGCCCCATTAATGGGGTCCCATTGACTGTTAGTGTGGTCTCATTACCTCCTATTGGGGTCCCATTAACCCCAGTACCCCATTAATGGGGTCTCATTGGCCCCAGTGCCCCGTTAATGGGGTCCCATTGACTTCTATTGGGGTCCCATTAACCCCAGTACCCCATTAGTGGGGTCCCATTAACTCCTATTGGGGTCCTATTAGCCCCAGTGCCCCATTAATGGGGTCCCATTGACTGTTAGTGGGGTCTCATTAACTCCTATTGGGGTCTCATTAACCCCAGTACCCCATTAATGGGGTCCCATTGGCCCCAGTGCCCCATTGATGGGGTCCCATTGACTGCTATTGGGGTCCCGTTGACTCCTATTGGAGTTCCATTAACTTTTATTGGGGTCCCATTAACCCCAGTACCCCATTAATAGGGTCCCATTGACTCCTATTGGGGTCCCATTAATTCTTAATGGGGGTGCCATTAACCCCAGTTGTAAATGGGGGTCCCAGTACCCCATTAATGGGGTCCCATTGACTCCTATTAGGGTCCCATTAACTCCTAATGGGGGTCCCATTAACCCCAGTTGTAAATGGGGGTCCCAGTACCCATTAATGGGGTCTTATTAACCTTTAATGGGGTTCCATTAACCCCAGTACCTATTAATGTGGTCCTATTAATTTCTTTTGGGGGATCCCATTAGCCCCAGTGCACCCCAATAATGGGGTCCCATTAACTACTAATGGGATCCCATTAGTTCCTATTGGGGGGTCCCATTAGCCCCGGTGCACACCATTAATGGGGTCCCATTGACCCCAGTGCCCCATTAATGGGACACCCAGTACCCCCAGTTACGTGTTACTGGGAGCCCCGCTTACTTCTGTTAAGAGGGTCCCATTGCCCTCTTAGTGGGAACCCCAGTATCCCCCTTACTGGGCTCCCATTGCCCCATAACTGGGCTCCCATTGCCCCCCATTGCCCCATTACTGGTCCCCCCAAGGCCCCCCCCCTTGCCTTCCCCCCATTGGCTCCCTCCCGCTCCCTCTCTAACCAATCCCCTCTCTCCCCGCAGCCTCAAGTCCCGCCCCCGCGCTCCCATTGGCCGCCGCCTCCAACATGGCCGACCCCATCATGGACCTCTTCGACGACCCCAACCTCTTCGCCCTTGACCCATTGGCCGACGACGCCTTCGGCCCCGCCCCGCCGCCCCCTCCTCAACCAATGGCGGACGACGCCCTGACCACGCCCCCTCCTCCCATTGGCCCTCCCGCCGAGGACCCCTTAGCCCCGCCCCCGGACCCCCCGGAGCAGGAGCTGATTGGCCAGCTCAACCCCTTCATGGGCGCCACGGGGGCGGCCGTGTCGGCCCCGCCCCCTCCGCCGCCATCTTGCCCCAACCCCCCGAAGCTCCTCCTCCTGAAGCCCCACGTGGGCGCTGACGTCGCAAGCCCCGCCCCCGACGGCACAAGCCCCGCCCCTTCCTCCACCAATGGCGGCCCGAAGGTGACCCTGGCCAAGGTCCTGGCTGGGGCGGCCCCATTGAGGGCAGGGGTCTCGGTCGTGGGGGCGGGGCCAGGGGGCGGTGCTTCGGTGGCCACGCCCACCGCCACCGTGCACCGATTGGTCCAGGCCGCCCGGCCCGTCAAGCAATTGGTGCTGCAGCCCGTCAAGGCCGGGGTGAGCGGCGGGAAAGGGGGAGGAGCTACGGTGGCGACAGCTAATCAGGTGAGGGGTGCTATTATGGGGGCGGGGGGGGGCGGTATGGGACCTATAGGGGTGGGTTTTGGGGTCCCCAAGGTGAAGAACCTCCATAGGGTTGAGTTATGGGGTCCCCAATGATGAGTTATGGGGTTCCCATGATGAGTTATGGGGTCTCCAAGGTGAAGAACCTCCATAGGGTTGAGTTATGGGGTCCCCAATGATGACTTACGGGGTTCCCATGATGAGTTATGGGGTCTCCAAGGTGAAGAACCTCCATAGGGTTGATTTATGAGGTCCCCATGATGAGTTATGGGGTCCCCATGATGAGTTATGGGGTTCCCATGATGAGTTATGGGGTTCCCATGATGGGTTATGGGGTCTCCAATGATGGGTTATGGGGTCTGCAAGGTGAAGAACCTCCATAGGGTTTAGTTATGGGGTCCCCAATGATGACTTATGGGGTTCCCATGATGAGTTATGGGGTCTCCAAGGTGAAGAACCCCCATAGGGTTGAGTTATGGGGTCTCCAATGATGAGTTATGGGGTCCCCGTAGTGAAGAACCTCCATAGGGTTGACTTATGGGGTCCCCATGGTTCCATTATGGGGTCTCCAAGGTGAAGAACCTCCATAGGGTTGAGTTATGGGGTCCCCAATGATGACTTATGGGGTTCCCATGATGGGTTATGGGGTCCCCATAGTGAAGAACCTCCATAGGGTTCAATTATGGGGTCCCCAATGATGAGTTATGGGGTCCCAATGATGAGTTATGGGGTCTCCAAGGTGAAGAACCTCCATAGGGTTCAATTATGGGGTTCCCAATGATGAGTTATGGGGTTCTCATGATGGGTTATGGGGTCACCATAGTGAAGAACCTCCATAGGGTTGACTTATGGGGTCCCAATGATGAGTTATGGGGTCTCCAAGGTGAAGAACCTCCATAGGGTTGAGTTATGGGGTGCTAATTATGAGTTATGGGGTCCCCATTATGAGTTATGGGGTCCCTATGGTTCCATTATGGGATTGCCATGGTGAAGAACCTCCATAGGGCTCAATTATGGGGTCCCCAATGATGACTTATGGGGTTCTCATGATGACTTATGGGGCCCCATGATGAGTTATGGGGTCCCCAATGATGACTTATGGGGTTCCCATGATGAGTTATGGGGTCCCCAGTGATGACTTATGGGGTTCCCACGATGACTTAATGGGGTCCCCATGATGACTTATGGGGTCCCCAATGATGACTTATGGGGCCCCATGATGACTTATGGGGTTCCCATGATGACTTATGGGGTTCCCATGATGACTTATGGTGTCCCCACCCCATAACCTCTCTCCCCCCCTCCCAGCCCGACTCCAAGCGCATCACCCTGGTCCTCCAACAACCCCCCGGCCCCACCGCGCCCCACAACCACCGCCACGTCGTACTGGGCACCCTCCCCGGCAAACTGGTCCTGCAGGGCAACCAACTGGGAGCTATGGGGCAGAGCAAAGCCCCTTCCTGCCCCACAAGTACCAACCCCACCGCTACCAAGGTGGTCACCATCCAGCTCCAGGTCCAGCCCCCCCCCGGGGCCCATCAAGGGGGTGCCCCACAGAAGATCCAAGTGTTCCAAACGGGCCCCCCAAGTGGGGGAGGGGGGGGGACGCAAAGTGGGGCGCCCATCACCGTGTCCTCGGTGCCGCAGGTGGTGCCTGGGGGGGGGCACAGGGTGACCGTGCCCCTGAAGGTGGTGTTGCAGCCGCAGGTGAGGGGGGGTTGGGGGGAAAAATGGGGGTTTTGGGGGAAAAGATGGGGTTTTTGGGGTGAATTTGGGGGGTTTTGGGTAAAAGATGGGGTTTTTGGGGCAAAAATTGGGGTTTTGGGTTGGATGTGGGGGTTTTTGGGGGAAAAGATGGGGTTTTTGGGGAAAAGATGGCATTTTGGGGGAAAAAATGGGGTTTTGTGGGGGAAAGATGGGGTTTTTGGGTTGAATTTGGGGGGTTTTGGGCCTAAAGTTGGGGTTTTTGGGCAAAAGATAGGGTTTTTGGGGGTAAAGATGGGGTTTTTAGGCAAAAGATGGGGTTTTTGGGGTGAATTGGGGGGGTTTTGGGGGAAAAGATGGGGTTTGTGGTTGGATTTGGGGGGTTTGGGGGCAAAAAATGGGGTCTGGGGTTGGATTTGGGGGGTTTAGGGTTGGATTTGGGGTTTTTTGGGCAAAAAATGGGGTTTTCGGTTGGATTTGGGGGGTTTAGGGTTGGATTTGGGGGGTTTTGGGGCTAAAGTTGGGGTTTTTGGGCAAAAGATGGGGTTTTGGGGGCTAAAGATGGGGTTTTTGGGGAAAAGATGGGGTTTTGGGTTGAATTTGGGGTGTTTTGGGTTGAATGGGGGTGTTTTTGGGGCAAAAGATGGGGTTTTTGGGGTTGGATTTGGGGGGTTTTGGGGAAAAGATGGGGTTTTGGGTTGGATTTGGGGGGTTTTGGGTAAAAGATGGGGTTTTTGGGGTAAAGATGGGGTTTTTGGGGTGAATTTGGGGAGTTTTGGGGGAAAAAATGGGGTTTGGGGGTGAATTTGGGGAGTTTTGGGTACAAGATGGGGTTTTGGGGTGAATTTGGGGGGTTTTGGGTTGAATTGGGGGTGTTTTGGGGGAAAAGATGGGGTTTTGGGTTGGATTTGGGGCGTTTTGGGTAAAAGATGGGGATTTTGGGGCTAAAGATGGGGTTTTTGGGGCTAAAGATGGTGTTTTTGGGGTGAATTTGGGGAGTTTTGGGTAAAAGATGGGGTTTTTGGGGCTAAAGATGGTTTTTTTGGGGTGAATTTGGGGGGTTTTGGGTAAAAGATGGGGTTTTGGGGGCTAAAGATGGGGTTTTGGGGTGAATTTGGGGAGTTTTGGGTAAAAGATGGGGTTTTGGGTTCTAAAGTTGGGGTTTTTGGGGTGAATTTGGGGAGTTTTGGGTAAAAGATGGGGTTTTGGGGGCTAAAGATGGGGTTTTTGGGGGAAAAGATGGGGTTTTTGGGGTGAATTTGGGGAGTTTTGGGTAAAAGATGGGGTTTTGGGGGCTAAAGATGGGGTTTTTGGGGGAAAAGATGGGGTTTAATTGAATTTGGGGGAGTTTTGGTTTTTGGGTAAAAGATGGGGTTTTGGGGCTAAAGATGGGGTTTTTGGGGTGAATTTGGGGGGTTTTGGAGGAAAAAATGGGGTTTGGGGTGGAATTTGGGGGGTTTTGGGTGGAATTTGGGGGGTTTTGGGTTGGATTTGGGGGGTTTTGGGGGAAAAGATGGGGTTTTGGGGCAAAAGATGGGGTTTTGGGGGAAAGGATGGGGTTTTGGGTTGGATTTGGGGGTTTTGGGTTGGATTTGGGGGGTTTTTGGTGGAAAAGATGGGGTTTTGGGTTGAATTTTGGGGGTTTTGGTTGAATTTATTGGGTTTTGGGTTGGATTTGGGGGTTTTGCCCAATTACGTCCCCATTGCCTCCACCATAACCCCACTGAGTCCCCCATAACCCCTTTATCCCCCTCCCCTCCCAGGCCACCACCACCCCAGGCAGCACCTCCGGCCTCTCCGTCGTCAAAGTCCTCACCACCCCCGACCCGCCCCCAATCCCCCCAGTTACCCCAGTTCCCCCAGTCCGCCCGAGCCCCGACACCAGTCGCAAACTGGAGCACCAGCGGAAGCAGGAGAAAGCCAACCGCATCGTGGCCGAAGCCATCGCCCGGGCGCGGGCCCGCGGGGAGCAGAACATCCCCCGGGTGCTCAATGAGGACGAGCTGCCCCCCGTGCGCCCCGAGGAGGAGGGCGCCGACAGGAAGAGGAGGCGGAAAGGGGAGCGGACTGGGGGAACTGGGAGCACTGGGAGCACTGGGGGAGCCAAGGAGGAGCGTGGAAGGAAGGGGAAAGGGCACGGTGGGGGAAGGAGTAAAGGGAGGAGTAAGCCGAGGTAAGGGGGGGTATGGGGGGTATGGGGGTGGTGTGGGGTTGGTGGGGTCATTGAGGTCCATTGACCCCATTGAGGTCCATTGAGTTCCATTGACCCCATTGAGCTCCATTGCGGTCCATTGACCCCATTGAGCTCCATTGAGGTCCATTGAGCCCATTGAGCTCCATTGAGCTCCTTTGAGCCCATTGAGTTCCATTGACCCCATTGAGTTCCATTGACCCCATTGAGGTCCATTGAGCCCATTGAGCTCCATTGAGTTTCATTGGCCCCATTGAGCTCCATTGACCCTATTGTGTGCCCATTGAGCTCCATTGACCCTATTGTGTGCCCATTGAGGTCCATTGACCCTATTGTGTGCCCAATGAGCCCATTGAGGTCCATTGACCCTATTGTGTGCCCATTGAGTTCCATTGAGTCCATTGAGGTCGATTGATCCTATTGTGTGCCCATTGAGGTCCATTGACCCTATTGTGTGCCCAATGAGCCCATTGAGCTCCATTGACCCTATTGTGTGCCCATTGAGGTCCATTGACCCTATTGTGTGCCCAATGAGCCCATTGAGCTCCATTGAACCTATTGTGTGCCCATTGAGTTCCATTGAGTCCATTGAGGTTGATTGATCCTATTGTGTGCCCATTGGGCTCTATTGACCCTATTGTGTGCCCAATGAGCCCATTGAGCTCCATTGACCCTATTGTGTGTCCATTAACCCCATTGAGCTCCATTGACCCCATTATGTGCCCATTGATGCCATTGTGTGCCCATTGACCCTATTGTGTTCCCATTGTGTCCCCATAGCCCCCATTGTGTCCCCATTGACCCCCATAGCCCCCATTGACCCCCATAGCCCCCATTGACCCCCATTGCCCCCATTGTGTCCCCATTGACCCCATAGCCCCCATTGACCCCCATTGCCCCCATTGTGTCCCCATAGCCCCCATTGCACCCCATAGCCCCCATTGACCCCCATAGCCCCCATTGACCCCCATTGCCCCCCTTGCCCCCCCAGCACCATCACCCCAGTGGTGGGCAAGAAGCGGAAGCGGAACGCGTCCTCGGACACCTCCGATGCCGAGGCCCTGCCCGCGCCCTCCCCGCGCCAGGAGGAGGAGCCCAGTGTCCAGGTATGGGGCTCCAGCACCCCCATTGGTGTCTATGGGGCTGGAGGTGCATCCAGGACCCATCCCCAGCCCCATAACCCATCTCCAGCCCCATAACCACCCCCATAACCACCTCCAGGACCCATCCCCAGCCCCATAACCACCTCCAGACCCCATCTCCAGCCCCATAACCACCTCCAGACCCTATCCCCAGCCCCATAACCACCTCCAGACCCCATCTCCAGCCCCATAACCACCTCCAGACCCCATCTCCAGCCCCATAACCACCTCCAGACCCCATCTCCAGCCCCATAACCACCTCCAGACCCCATCTCCAGCCCCATAACCACCTCCAGACCCCATCTCCAGCCCCATAACCACCTCCAGACCCCATCCCCAGCCCCATAACCACCTCCAGACCCCATCTCCAGCCCCATAACCACCTCCAGACCCCATCTCCAGCCCCATAACCACCTCCAGACCCCATCTCCAGCCCCATAACCACCTCCAGACCCTATCCCCAGCCCCATAACCACCTCCAGACCCCATCTCCAGCCCCATAACCACCTCCAGACCCCATCTCCAGCCCCATAACCACCTCCAGACCCCATCTCCAGCCCCATAACCACCTCCAGACCCCATCTCCAGCCCCATAACCACCTCCAGACCCCATCTCCAGCCCCATAACCACCTCCAGACCCCATCTCCAGCCCCATAACCACCTCCAGACCCCATCTCCAGCCCCATAACCACCTCCAGACCCCATCTCCAGCCCCATAACCACCTCCAGACCCCATCCCCAGCCCCATAACCACCTCCAGAACCCATCCCCAGCCCCATA
>NW_026901813.1:0-591 GCF_033783945.1 Neopsephotus bourkii
CCCGCATCCCCAGATGCGCCAACACACGCGCACACACTCCCACACATACACCCGCCTAGACACACGCACACCCCCAAACACACCCCCCCCGCACACACACCCAGACACACCCACACACCCCCATGACACACCCCACCCTACACGTACATACACGTAATCCTAGGGTGAAATCGGTGTGCTCGGCTCGCTCCCTGAAATGTCTGTACGCCAATGCGCGCAGCATGGGAAATAAGCAGGAGGAGCTAGAAACCTGTGTTAAGTCGGGAGATTATGATCTGGTGGCAATTACAGAGACGTGGTGGGACAGCTCACATGACCGGAATATAGTCATGGAGGGCTATGTCCTTTTCAGGAAAGACAGGCCAGCCAGGCGGGGTGGTGGGGTTGCTCTTTATGTGCGAGAGCAGCTACAATGCGTTGAGTTCTGTCCGGGGACAGATGATGAGCGAGTCGAGAGTCTGTGGGTGAGAATTAAGGGGCAGGCTGGCAGGGGCGATACTGTTGTGGGGGTCTGTTACAGGCCACCGGATCAGGGTGAGGAAGTTGACGAGGCCTTCTACAGGCAGCTGACAGCGGCCTCACAGTCACAGG
>NW_026901814.1:0-5903 GCF_033783945.1 Neopsephotus bourkii
ACAGGACACACCCTTGAATCACCTACAGGTGCTTTATTAACTCCTTTGTAGCACTGGCAGCTGCCTTTGTATTCTGCTTCAAGTTCCAAATTTCTTTTTCAAGTCCTTATTTACAAACAGCTTTTCAGTCAATCAGCTCAAGGAGTAAAAGCAGTGAGAAGCATGTCACTTCAGCTGCAGCAGCAGCAGCATAGAATCATGGAATAGTTAGGGTTGGAAACGACCTTAAGATCACAGTATCACAGTATCACAGTATCACAGTATGTTAGAGATTGGAAGGGGCCTCAAAAGATCATCTAGTCCAATCCCCCTGCCGGAGCAGATCATCTAGTTCCACCCCCCCTGCCATGGGCAGGGACACCTCCCACTAAACCATGTCACCCAAGGCTTCGTCCAACCTGACCTTGAACACTGCCAGGAATGGAGCAATCACTACTTCCTTGGGCAACCTATTCCAGTGCCTCACCATCCTCATAGTAAATAACTTCTTCCTTATATCAAAGCTAAACTTCCCCTCTTTAAGTTTTAACCCATTACCCCTTGTCCTATCACTACAGTCCCCAATGAAGAGTCCCTCCCCAGTATCCTTATACCCCACCTTCAGATACTGGAAGGCTGCAAATTTTTTTTCTATTGGCCAACAATGGCAGGTTTGGAAATGAATTTAAATTTGGCTTATTTCTTAAACTAAAAAAAGAAGAAAAAAAAGAAAGAAAGGAAAAGGTATTTTATTCTTGTTTCCACTTTCATTTGAAGTTTCCAAATCCTGCTTTCAGTATTCACTGTTAGTTGTGTTTCTCTAAACAAATCTTACACACCAAATTTCTGCAAGTAATTGTGTTTGCACAGATCCCCACCCCACAAAAAAAAACACATGCAATCATCTTTGCTGTTGAAATAAAGACTAATTCTAACAATGACTTTCATAACTTGAAACTGTAAGCATGACTGAAACATGATGAACAGATACCATCATTTCATCACATTGAAGGAAAAGACCTTTATAAAGACCTTCTTCAACTCCCCTTCTCTCTTCAAACTAGGCAATTTTATCAAAAATGTATACAACTGTGTTTGGTTGCTACAGTTGGCAGTTTAGCCTGACTTCATTTAATTTGTTACTGAATACTAAATATTCTTTTCTGTGCTCTGTACTCATTGCTCTTTTTCATTGCCCTCTATTCCTCCCTAATTATGTATCTGTGGAAACAGACACCAGAAACGCAGCTCCCATTCGATTCTGTGCTATTTTGTATTTGGTCTGTAATGTGTTGCTTCGAATGCAAGACACAAACCTTTTCTTCAAATACAAATGTGTCTTCTGGAATCATTCCTCTTGAACACGAAAGGAGCCAAAACCACATCCAAAGCAATCAATGAATGCTAAACCTCTAAGGTTCTGTTATCTTGACTGGACATACAAATGGATAGGTGCTAAACCAGTGAAGCAATAGATTTTTAGAAATTTTGAAAGATTGCATGTTCTAATACAATTCCTTTGAAATTCATTGTAATTTCTTATCACAGTATCACAGTATCACAGTATCACAGTAGGTTAGAGATTGGAAGGGACCTCAAAAGATCATCTAGTCCAATCCCCCTGCCGGAGCAGGAACACCTAGATAAGGTTACACAGGAACGTGTCCAGGCCGGTCTTGAATGTCTCCAAAGAAGGAGATTCCACAACCTCCCTGGGCAGCCTGTTCCAGTGTTCCGTCACCCTCACTGAGAAGAAGTTTCTTCTCAGGTTTAAGTGGAACCTCTTGTGCTCCAATTTGTACCCATTACCCCTTGTCCTTTCATTGTTTGCCACTGAGAAGAGCCTGGCTCCATCCTCGTGACACTCCCCCTTTATATATTTATATACACTAATAAGGTCACCCCTCAATCTCCTCTTCTCCAAACTATAGAGACCCAGCTCCCTCAGTCTTTCCTCATAAGGGAGATGCTCCAGTCCCTTAATCATCTTAGTTGCCCTGCGCTGGACTCTCTCCAGCAGGTCCCTGTCCTTTTTAAACTGAGGGGCCCAGAACTGGACACAGTATTCCAGATGAGGTCTCACCAGGGCAGAGTAGAGGGGAAGGAGGACCTCTCTCGACCTACTAACCACCCCCCTTCTAATACAACCCAGGATGCCATTGGCCTTCTTGGCCACAAGGGCACAGTGTCGGCTCATGGTCACCCTGTCGTCCACCAGGACCCCCAGGTCCCTCTCCCCTACACTGCTCTCTAACAGGTCGTTCCCCAGCCTATACTGGAACCTGGGGTTGTTCCTGCCCAGATGCAGGACCCTACACTTTCCCTTGTTATATTTCATCAAGTTATTCCCCACCCAGCTCTCCAGCCTGTCCAGGTCCCTCTGGATGGCAGCACAGCCTTCTGGCGTGTCGGCCACCCCTCCCAGCTTAGTGTCATCAGCAAACATTATTTTATATTTGAAAATTTGACACCTAAAACCAGTGTTTTTATTTTTATTTCCTCAATTTCCTGTGGATTAAATGAAGAATACCTTAAAGCCTTTCAAATTCAGTGTCAAGCCTTTTATGGTCCAGAAATCAAGGGGGATTAGTTTTTCTTCCTGGTCTTTGTTTAAGAGAAAACTGAAGTAAAAATCTACACTTCATAAAGCAAGAGAGTGAGACAAGGGGGGGCACGAAATTACAAAATGGTATATAGAAATCTTTAGAAGTAGCTTTAAATAGTGTTAAGTTTGATGGCTTTGTAACAGTAGCAATGGAAAATTACTGAGGTGCAGGGTACATAGAGAAAAATATGTGAAGAGAGTGCAGCTAGAGAACATACTGAGAATTCTCACAAGATAAATCGTTATAGTTGACATAGCTTTAAGAAAAAAACAGCCTAGAAAAACAGGACACAGGGATAAGGGGTATCTGGGAACTGCAGGTGTCCAGGATGGGCTACAGTTGAACTAGCAGATAAGTAGGAGGACAGGAGGATTATTATGTCTCTGGTGCTAACGAACCAATTAAACTGGTATGAGCATCTACTGCGCGTGCTTCAAAGGCTGCCAGAAGTGATGAAGATCGTTGGAAGAAGTAAACGACCCTCAGAGACCACCACCACAAATCTGTACGCATGCGGCTCTCTGGAAAATGATGTAATCCATATGTAGCCTCATGAATATGTATGTATGCCCAGGGGCTATAAAAGGACAGCTTGTGGGGCAATTAGGGAGAGACACGCTAGGTGGAGTTATCCCCCGTGTCTCCCGGCGCCGTAATAAAGAATACCTGCTTGTCAGCTTGAAAACTTTGTTGGCAAGTTTGTTCCTGGAGTTTTCTCCGAATCAAGAGAGAGAGAGAAATTGATACAGACATTGCACAGATCTCAGCATTGGTATTTTATCTGTTTCATGTCACTGTATAAAGAGGAGAGGAAGCTGAGGAGAGATAATAAACTGTATAAGAAGCCATCCAAATAAATTTTCTAACAAACAGCATTGCCACCAGCTTGAATCAACCTGGAAAACACAGATCTTTCTCTCTCGTCTCCCAGTTGTTTTCTAACATGAAGCTGTTCCAGGCAGCAGCAGCACAGAAAAGGTGAGCAATGGGAAGTCATCTCTTTTGAACTGTCAAAAAGAAGGCCTATGCTGCGGATTGAGCTAAGTACAAATAAGACAGAAAATGGCTTCAAAGGCAGTATCAAGATGTATTCAGAAAATGCAGCTTAAAAGGTATTGAGGCTCAGGCTCAGATTTAGCACAGGAAGTTGATTATTAATTCAACCTCTGACTCACAGGCAGCAACTGTCTATACAACAAAGCATGCCAGAGAAACCAAGTGAGATGAGTAACTTCAGACAAGTATGACAGTTGTTACCATGTGCAAAGACTCTTCCGTGTCCCCACTGCTCCCTGTGTAACACATCTCTATCTCCTGTTCACTCCTGCAAGCTTAGCAATAGTACTCTCTGTGCTAATACAGTTGTACTTAAGTGAAACATGCAGATGATGAGTCTTAATACTCTCCTATGGCAACACCATGAAGGGAAAAGACAGATAGCGCTCTTGAAACACAAGCCTAAATCACAAATATTTTGCATGGTTTTACCACAGGGTTTAATGAATGATACTTAACTTTCCTGTTTATGAATGGAGCTAAGAGACATCTGATTGCTGGCACATTTATAAAGGAAAATTAATGCCTTCTAAGAAAACAGAAACAAATTACAAAGCACAGTAATATATAGCAAACATCAATGCAAAGTTGCTGTACATAATGGGCTAGTCAAGTCAGAGAAGCAGTCTGCTATCTTTTAGGAGAACAAACACAAGAGACGTGAACAGAGCAGTTTTGCACTTTCTGGTGACATCTATCAGAAACCAGCACATAAGAAAATCTTCTTTAAAACTTCTTCTGTAATCCAGCACTGTGATTGCAATGCTTATTTAAGATTCTGAAACACTAGGGATGTGGAGTGATATAGAAAAATGCATATACAAGTAATGTCCAACTGGGCTTATACTAGCAATATCTGCTCCAAGCAGTGCAAATAAAGTGGATGATTTAAGAACTTAATATTTTCTTCTTTGCTAGAGTCAGTTTCCTCAAATATTCCCCATCCTTGTCCATTTTTAGTCACCCATCGCTGGCACTGAGAAAAGTTTTTCAGTACTGGTGTTTGCACCTCAGCACATCTTAAAGGTTTCTTAAGCCACGATGCTTCAGATGATTCTGTGTTACAGACTGTTCTGTGCTATTACAACTAGTGCAAGAGACAAGAAACAAAGCTCTGCAAAAGTATGTCTCCATGGTAGTAAATATTTCTCACAAGAGAAACAGCTGAGATATGGGATTATACAGCCTCCATGTGCTATCCTTGAAGCAGAACTGAAATTGTAAACAGGTAAGCAATTGCAACCAAAATTCCCAAGTTGCAGGGATTTCTACTCACAGTCTCTGCCAAGATGACGGCAGTCTCAGCTATTATTTCAGTACTCTGAAACAACAATGTGAACTAGCTGAAGCATTTACCTTTGAATTCAGGGAGGACATTCTATGAAAACCACCCTATGACTCCATGACATTTTGTGCCCCCTTAATGACATGGAAAAGTCAACTACTTCACCTACTCATTAGCCTACAAGAAATACATACTATCAAAAACATTGGGATCTGGATTGGCTCCATAACTGACACAGGTGAACGCTGTTCTTAGCACAAAAATTAGCGTGTAATAATAACAGTAAGTATGTGCGCAATGTTTCTACTTACAATTTCCAAACAGCTTTATAAACATTAGTTATTTACTTCACAAAAAAAAAAAAATTAAAGGAAGTGATTATTAGGTAAATGCCTAAAGAACACAACCCAGAGATATTTTCTTTAGCCATGTGTCATGCTTTGCCTTCCACATACTTCTAAGATAAATATCTGCTGGAAAAATCAACTGGATAATTACTGTGAATTATTGTTTGCAAGTTTATTTTTCTACTTCAGCTGCAAAAGAGAACCACTTGAAAGATAGTCTGTCTTACCCTATTTGAAAAGATCTCCCTATAAACTAGAGTCTTTGCATTCAAACATCAAAGGACAAGCAATGACCTTGTGAAAATCATTCAGAATGATGTTGCTGTCCTAGCTGGCCTGTACATTTCTGAGCACAGCTAATTAGACACCAAGCGAGACTTTATTAACAGTGAAATTATCCATTTCTGCTTTATACTTTTCTCCACTCTCAGCCAGGTAAATATTTTCATTTTATCATATTTGGGGAAAAAGCTATCGCTATTTTTTTATGGCAAAGGGAATAACCAGCTTGACTAACTTTTAATAAAAGCTTACTTTGACTAATATTAATAAGAGTTTGTGGGGGTGAGGGGGAGGAGGAGTCCTTCTAAATTAATTCTGCTTCTTTTTACAGAGGCTTGCTTTAATGGA
>NW_026901815.1:0-585 GCF_033783945.1 Neopsephotus bourkii
GGGGGGTGGTTAGTAGGTCAAGAGAGGTCCTCCTTCCCCTCTACTCAGCCCTGGTGAGACCTCATCTGGAATATTGTGTCCAGTTCTGGGCCCCTCAGTTTAAAAAGGACAGGGACCTGCTGGAGAGAGTCCAGCGCAGGGCAACTAAGATGATTAAGGGAGTGGAGCATCTCTCTTATGAGGAAAGAGTGAGGGAGCTGGGTCTCTATAGTGTGGAGAAGAGGAGATTGAGGGGTGACCTTATTAGTGTATATAAATATATAAAGGGGGAGTGTCACGAGGATGGAGCCAGGCTCTTCTCAGTGGCAAACAATGATAGGACAAGGGGCAATGGGTGCAAACTGGAACACCAGAGGTTCCACTTAAACTTGAGAAGAAACTTCTTCTCAGTGAGGGTGACAGAATACTGGAACAGGCTGCCCAGGGAGGTTGTGGAGTCTCCTTCTCTGGAGACATTCAAGACCCGCCTGGACACGTTCCTGTGTAACCTTATCTAGGTGTTCCTGCTCCGGCAGGGGGATTGGACTGGATGATCTTTTGAGGTCCCTTCCAATCTCTAACATACTGTGATACTGTGTGAAATCA
>NW_026901816.1:0-591 GCF_033783945.1 Neopsephotus bourkii
TTGCTTCTCCCTTCTAGTGTCATTTTTCATTCACAGCCCCCATAACTCTTTGGGGTCATTAATATCTCAGTGTCCACTGTTCTTCCACATCGAGATCCAATTTCACATAAGTGCAGATGGGGACAAGGAGCTAGAGGGAGAAGGTGAGATGGTAGTAGCCCGGTGGGGACAGCAGCTAGGTGGAACAGAACACTTGGTGGGAAATTTTGCTCTAGGAGACACATCAGATGACAGCATTTTGCCTTATTCCCTTTTGCAGTAGCAGGGCAACATGTTTGGACCTTCTGAAGGGTAATTAATGTCCTTGCAGTCTCCTGTGGTGATGCAAAAGAGCATCTTACAGGGCTGTTTAGCTGTTCAGTGATAGAAAGGCTTCCATAGGGCACCCCCCTTGTCATCACTACCCCCAGGCGCTGTACAGAAGACTTCTGCTGTGGTTTGAGAAAAATCCCTATCTGAGAGATCAAGCAAGGGAGATCAGTGTCAATGTAAACACCATGTTTTATAAAAACAGAGAAAGGCAGCTCAGGAGAGGGGTTTCAGTGGGGCACAGCGACAGGTTGTGCTGTGAGACAAAATGGGACTTCTGGA
>NW_026901817.1:0-5944 GCF_033783945.1 Neopsephotus bourkii
AATCTGTAATTCCTACAAAATGTCCAGCCTAACAAGACACTTGCTGTATTGGGAAGAAATTCTCTGAGAGCTAGGGAGACTTTTTTCTGTGGTCATGATATGCTCCCTCTTAGGAGCAATTCTAGCTGCCCATGTCCTACTGCCATCTTAATTTGAATATTGCTCACCTGAAATACTGATAAAATAGGTTGAGCACCAGAGTTTGAAAGGTCATCCCTGTGTCCATAGAGGTTTCAGGGGGCAGGTTGAGGGAGGTCCAGGCCTTTGGCATGTGGGCTTGTCTAAGCAGGTTAAGTACAATGTCAGAAGGAGCAGACTGTAGGGGTGATACAGCTATTTAAAAAATAGAATTTGTAGGATGACATTTATGTAATGCAACTAGAAACCCCAAGCATAGGAAAAATAAATATGTTGGTGTGTGGGTTGGCAACCCTCTTGGAGGTTGTTCAGCTTGTGAAACTTGGTGTTCCTAGGATCAAAAGAAGGGTTAGATTATAAAGTGACTTTTTGGTACCCTAGCTGGGAACTGGTCTAAGTAGTGACTCTGAACAGAGGATAGTCTCGGGAGGCCTATAGGAAAGTGCCAGTAAAGGTTTAATAAATTACTGGTGGCTTTGTTCTTTATTTTCTGGGTAGGTCTTTGTTCTGGATGCATCTGTTCTTCCTCAAGTTCAGTCATTTGGCCAGAAATCAGCAAAAGAATCATCACTACTTGACACTAAAATGCCAGTCCCAAGGAAAAGAACTACTATGCTATGGGATAGGAGCTTAGAAGATGTGATTGAAGATGATGAGGAACAGCACATGTCAAGAGAAGAAGCATTGCAGCAACATGAAGCTAATCAAGTTTGTATGGGAAAAGAAAACTATATGGTATGTGCTAAGGCTTCTTTAAGAATTAGTGTAGAATGGAGTCTTGAAGCAAAGCGGTGTTCTCATTTTCCCACCTCATGGTTTTTTGGTGGGTTGTTTTTTTTTTTTCTGATCACCATTCTACTTGAATATGGTCTTCAGATCTAAAAGTGGGATTACTCATGACTTAGTGCCTACTGTGGGAAAACTGTACAGACTGAGAAGTAAGAGTTGCAGATTTCTATTTCTCTCTTTTTGGTAACCCATGCAATAACCATGCACAGCAAGTAGTATTACTTGTTTTCTAGCAATAGAGAAGACTGTTCCTTTGTGTTCTATGTTCAGGAAAAATCTGAAAACTGTTCTGTAAGGAACAGCAATTTTGGTCAATTGTAGGGAAGACAAGAGTGAGGGAACAGGGGACTTGAGTGTTTTGTGGAGTTTTCATTATTATTGCCCCCAAATGAGGATCTGGAAAACAAGAACCAAATCCTATGGCGCTTAAGCCTGTGTTTTTAAGACAGCTTCCAGAATTCTTGTAATAAGCCTGTTGTTTGCTGATGCCTACTCTGTGTGAACTTATAAATTGCTGATAGTTCAATCTACTGATGAATCCTCCTGTTGTATGAATGAGCTAGTAAAAGAACTGTAAGAACTTTTGCCAGTTAAGTGTTGTAATGGTTGAGGAAAGGGGAAAGATGTCACTTGTGGGAAACTTTCTTTATTGAAAACTTATGGTAATTCTAGACACTGCTGAATCTCATAGAAGACTTGAAGGAGAAACTTATTGCTGAAAGGAATAACAACTGATGGAAATAAAAATTTGTGAAGAAGTCACAGAAGAATTTACCCAGTTTTTTGCTAAATGGGAAAGAGATTTCAAGTAAGAGAGCTTTAAGCAGTTTTGAAGTTACTGATTTAAAAAAAAAAAAGTAAAATTCACTTGTTTCTTAAACCTGTCTCTCAGCCGAAAGAAACCTTCCACCCTCTTCTGATAGACTTCCTGCATCTGTTAATACATCAGTTTTCTATTTGGACAATGGGTTCAGGAAAAATGTCTAATCTGTAAGTGGTGTTTGTTCCTTTAGAGCTTTCCCTACAAGAAAGGCTTTTTTTCATAGGATTTGTATTAAAAAGAGGGACACTTGCATATTCTTTAGTTACTGCAGTCTTGGGGATACTCCAGACAGATATTTTGACTTGAGAAGCTTCTAAAAAAGTTTAAGTGCTATCCATAATCTTTGAATATATTAGTCTGCCCTCATTCTTTGGGGGTGTGTGGCATGGGAAATATACTTGTATTCTGGTGTAGCAGCACTGTTTTGTGTATCATTCTATTGTGCTAAAATAAACAACTTTGTTTATAAGCAGCTGTACTAATAACTTCTTAGCATCTCATACTGGCTAGCTTTTATCTGACTATATTTTTCCTACTATACAGAGAGTGCCTTTCTCAGGAACGAGAACGGCTTGAAGAGGATACTGAAAGACGTCTGGAAATCTTCAAGGAACTTGTAAAGGATTATATTGAAAACACAGATGAAGGATATAAAGACAGGCCTGGCAGTGAGCAAGCTGAACCTCCTGGTACTTTTACCTTTGTACACCCCCTAACCTGTGCCCCAACATCTCTTCTAGTAACTATCCATTATGGCCATTATGTTTTGGGGATTAGAAGAGTGGTTTTGAAGATCATGTGCTGTGTAACTGTATTCTCAGCAAGATGTATTTATCCAATTTAATAGCAGTTGTTGAGACTTGGGTGGGTGTGCTTTTAGGCATCTTTGGGGTTTTCTGCATTCTCTGTTCTCTTGCTGTATTTAGTCAATGTTCTCCTCAGGTAAAAAAAATACCTGCTCTTACACTAAGTTTGGAGGGGATGTTTTTGTGGTGATGTGAAAGGGAATGTGATGGGTCATTAGATGTTTTCAAAAAAGAAAAATGGATATAAATTATCTTTCAGAATGAAAACCATAGCATTGGGCCTGGTGCCTACACTGATCTTGAGGGCGTTATTGCTTCTCTGCAGGATGATGTTGCGGATATCAAAAAGCAAGCAGAAGAAGCACACAAGTACATTGGGAACCTAGAGAAACAACAGAAAGCTATAGCTTGGCTTGAGAAAGAACTGGGAAAAACTACCACTGAGCTAACTAAGACCAAAGAAGAGCTGGCAATGAAAAGCAAGGAACTAATCAAAGCTGAAGGAGAGCTGGCAAAGAAAAGCAAGGGTGAGCTGGGTGTAACTGTGTGAAAGGCAAAAACAAGGAAGGACTGACTACTGACTATGCTCCACCCCTGGCGGTGTTCAAGGCCATGTTGGATGGAGCCTTGGGTGACACGGTTTAATGTGAGGTGTCCCTGCCCATGGCAGGGGGGTTGGAACTAGATGATCCTAAGGTCCTTTCCAACCCTAACTATTCTATGATTCTAAGTAGAGCAAATGATCCAGTTAAGCAGGATTTTGGAACCAAATCATATGTATCAAGGTGGTAACCAATTGTTTTATGTATGTTGAGGTTGAACAATTTCACAGGTCTTGGTTATTCCATTTTTAAGACTACTTAATTTTATCAATTGCAGGCTTCTGAATCGTGGGGTAAAACATAAAATTGAATCTTGATTTCATGATGTTGTAGTCCCGGCACTTTACATTTTGCTGATGCAGTGTTTCCAGGTACCCTGTGGAACATTCATAGAGGAAAAAGTAACAATACCTTTTAATACAATTTCACCAGAAGTCTCTTGGCATGATCTGTGTGTTATATGGGTTGCAAGGCTCAATTCTGTTAAAAAAAAAAAAAAACAAAAAAAACCCAAACAAACAACTAAGCAACTTCTGAAATGTCTTATATGTCAACATGGAAATAATCTATTCAAAAGCTACTGAGTTACCAGAAGACCTGGAAAAAATAGACTAATAAGTAAACTACATATTGACTGCTTATTTGATACAGACTTTTCTTGTTACAGACATTCAAACACAGATGATAAAATTAGCTGAGACGTCTGAGCAGCTTAAAGAAGCAGCTGAGGTAGCTTTCTCAAGGAGAAAAACTTGTGCAAAATGATGTGGTTTAATACAGTATTCCAATAGCTTAAAATTCCATTACAACTGATATTGCTTCCAAGTAGTTGAATGATTTAACACTGACTGAATTACTGTTCTTTCATTTCCAAGAAAATGAATACACAGAATGAAAGGACTGAAGTACTAATGGACACTGCGGAGCAAAAAGATGATGCTATTATGAGACTACAAGATTTGATATCCCTTTTTGAAGAAACCATAAAAGACTATGTAAGTCTTGGGCGTCTCAATTTTCCTTATACAAAGATCTAAATCTATCTTAATACTGGCTTAACCATTTCAGAAAATTGAATTTTTCTCTAAGGAATTGATGCTTGCTTGAATGGTAGCAGGTGAGTTGGCATTGAAAGGAATGTTACAGCAAAATGTGTGCGGGGGTGGGGGGTGTGGAGAAATGGAATTTTCAGAAGCAGTGATCTGGAGTTACTGGGCAACTGGAGATGAGACTTTGAAAAGGCACTCTAAGGAAAAGGGGGTGGGGGTGGGGAAACTAAACTCAAAGTGGGAGGACTTAAACAGTAGGAATAGAGGGATTATGTCACTGTCCTTACTTTTGCCTGACTGGAAGAGGAAGAAAAGGAGGTTTTGTTGCAGTAGAAAGTCAAATTTTATTTAAGTCAAAAAGTTAATAATGTGAGATTGCATAAATTAGTAAGAAAAATCAGTGTTTCTCCCTTTTAAAGGGAGGGCATATGAATATATTGAACAGAGTTTTACCTGGGATTGATTGGTCAGGGTATCTCTGCTTTTGATGTGATTAATAAAGCTTACAACTGCCTAGTCTACTACCACCTGCTGAATATCAAGACTAGCTTGGCTAAATGTATACTGGTTAAAAAAAAAAAAAAAAACACAACAAAACATCAAAATCTGCATTTAGGGTTTGTTTGGTTTTTGGTTTTTTTTTTTTTTTTTTTTGAGCATGATGTCCAGTAACCTGAAGTAGTTCTGAGAACCCTTCAAATTAAACTTAGCCAGGGCTCTGACCCATTTCTCTCTTTCACTATAAACTTAAGGCTTTGATATACTTAATCTTCTGCTCCCTTTATTGTCCCACAGCAACTCAGCTATTCAAAAGTGTGAATGTTCTGAGTGTAAGAGTTTTGGTGACTCTAATCTGTCCTTTTTTTTTTTTTTTTTCATGGAAGTACTTTAAGATGAATAATTGGTCCTTGGTAACCAGCATGGCTTGTTACTTCTGTCATCTTGAGAGTAAAACTTCATTCTTAATCAAACATGCAGTCTAACTGGGCTTTTAAGTTACTTCCAACTACCAAGTATGACAAGGAAGTGATGAATTTACAGAGCTGACTGCTGTTTGTATTCTGGCAGGAGTGTCACTATCTTGAGTTCTACATTGCTGTTCATGTAACTGTGAATAGCTGTTGTGTGTCCAAAATGCAGGCAACTTATTCAGTGGCAAGTGTCTTTAGTCATATATTAGGAATCCTCATAAAAATTCTTACCCAAAAAAAACTCCCATCACCAGCTGTTATGTTCAGGGTCACAGCTTTTGATTTTTGGAAATGCTGAACTGCTGGGGATTAGGAAAAGTTCTGAAAAGTATCTCCATGTGCTTGATGTATACCTGTTTTCTTGCAATTGTCTGTTTTCAGAGACAGGATACTGAGTAAGAGGTCTCTGGTAGTGTTGGATACTGCATGCCTAGAACTAAGTATATGCTTTCCATGAACGTGGAAAGGAAAAGAGGTGGACTATAGCTTGAGGTAGCATGAGGTCATGTGACCTACCTTATGCTATATGTTGAGCATGCTGTTGGTTTCAGTGTTCCCTCCAAATGTATTGCTATAGCTGATCTGAGACAATGGCTAAAGCAGCAGTTCACATCAGCCACACAATCTTTTCACAAATAGCTGTATCTAGTCCAAAATAACCTTAACTGATTTAAAGACTACATTTATAAATACTGAAGTGTTTGGGTTACACTGCATAGCTCTGACACTAACTGGAAATTATTAACTTTCTGGTCATCTGTTCTTT
>NW_026901818.1:0-59612 GCF_033783945.1 Neopsephotus bourkii
GCACCAGCTACCAAGAAGGAGAAAAAATGACTGCTGCTGCTAAACCCAGGACACAACTTTAACAAGTTGTGAAGTCAATCCACATATCAATAGCAAAAACGTATTTTAAAATATTTTACTGAAAATAAAGAGTGGCTCTCTTCTGGCAAACCTGAATAGTTTCAGTAGATGCTCAGGGTCCTAACCCCACAAAGCATATGTAAACACACTAGTAACTACACTTATTTTACTCAGTTTGTGTGCTGAAAGTTACATGTGTATTTAGGGCATTGCTAGACAGGGCTTAACACGAATTATGCAAAATCTTTGAAGAGACTGGAGGAGGGGTTTCTTGTTAGCAGCCCCTTAGAACCACCACAATACCCCCGTACTGGATGCTACTGGTTCCTGTAACACTGTTTTGGGGGGCTTTTACACTTTTTAAAACAGAATCAACAGCCCTCGTGTCAGGGAGCCCCCGATCTTCTCTCTTAGGCCTTTACCCCCAATGCTGCTCTGCCAAACATCTGCTCTTGGCCCAGGGCTACTCCCGCTACCGCGGCCCACCGGCCGCAGGGAAACCAGGGCCGGGCTTGCTGCCTCTCCCCTGCTCCAGGCTCACTGTTGAGGCAGCGGGGGAGTCGGGTGACCCTTGGCGGGGCTGGGCAGCGACGCGAGTAAAAAACAACCTCTCCTCGAGCCTAGCAAACGAGTGGAAGTACGGCAGGACCCGAAAGCTCCTAGCAGCTATGCAGCAACCGTACCACTGCCAAGCGGAAGCGAACGGGCTTTGTTCGCCGGTCCGCGCCTCCCCGGGAACGGGACAACTCAACCCGCGTGCCGCTGCTGGGTGCGCGTGCGCGTCGGCACTCGCACTCGCCCGCGTCGGCACTCGCCCGCGTCGGCACTCGCCCGCGTCGGCACTCGCCCGCGTCGGCACTCGCCCGCGTCGGGAGCGCGTCCGGCAGGTAGGCTCGCTCCGTCGCAACTGGCGCGCTCCTGTGGTGGTGTGTTCTGGGCCGGCAACGAGCAGCAGGCAACGTGCGCTGAGTTTGAGCGGTTGGACCGGGCACCGAGCGTTTCGGCGAAAGGGGAGCAGCCAGTCGCCCGCACTATCGGGGGAGCCAGGCTGCCTCAGCGGGGTCCCGCCAGCCCAGCGCCCACAGGTGAGCACGCAGCGGAGGGGAGGCTACAGAGTCAGGACAAGGCCTTGCTGCGGCCTAAGCCCAGCCTGAGCGTTCGGTTTCCTGCTCGCTGCCGGGCCCCGTGTCGCCGCCAGCGATGTGGATCTGAGGCAGCGTGACCCGGGGGAGCTAAACGCGGCGGGACCTTCTCCCCCGGTTGGGCTTGCGGGTCCCGAGGGGTGGAAGGAAGCGACTCTGCGGCGGCTGCGAGCCCTTTTGCTGGGCTATTGTGTGCTAGGCTGAGGCGGCCACCCGGCCTGGCTGCTGCGGAGGGCCTGGGCCGTGAGGCTGCCCCTTTGTGGGCTCGGCTTCGATCTCGCCGCGCCGTGCGCTTTGTGCTCGCGGAGTGGGGCCTAGCGTGGCCAAGGGAGGAAGACGGGGACGGCCCTCTGCCTGCGACGCGGTGAACCCTGTCGCCGCAGCAAACAGGTTTCAGGAGTAAATGGGCCGCTGGGTCCTCCTCAGTGAAGGCTGATGTTTTCCTCTAATACAGTGAGAGGAAAAATGGGGGAAGATTCTTGCTGATCCTTGCGAAATTAAAAGGCTGGAGTTCTCTTCCCTTATCCATGGATTTAAAAGGACGGGAAACAATAGCGTTTGTAGTGAAAGGCAAAGCATCCGAAGTATTTCTTCAGGAGAACTAAGTTTCTTTTCCAGTAGTGAATGGTGGTGCTTTTATTATAAGTTCACGTTTTGCTTGTAACTGTAAACATGCAATATTTCTACAATGTTTTCTCTTCAGTCTCTATTTCAAACAGTCTGGGTGAATATTGCCTTTCCTTTATAATAAATGGTTTACTCATATGCTAAATAAATAAAGTGACTTAATTTGTTTAACGTGGCAGATGAGTGGATGTCAGGAAGCACATAGCTAATTGGACTAGGTCATGAAGGACATGGGATATTCTGTGCATGGGACATAGTTTCACTTGTCAATTTAACTCTGAGGCTAGCACAGTGCATTCCAGAGGGGGAGGAAAAATGGGAGTGATTCTTCTCAAGCCCGAGTTATTCAAGCTGGTCTTCAAGAAGATTTGAGATATTGGAATATAGGTGGGCTATTATAGAGGCTTTTAGGGTAAAACATTTATCTCTGGACTAGTAATCTGTTGTAGAAAATAATCAAGGACTTTCTCAGTCTCATGCTCTGGCAGGGAGGAAGGGAGGTCAGGAGGAAGCAGAGACAGGACACCTGACCCAAACTAGCCAAAGGGGTATTTCATACCACAGCACATCATGCCCAGTATATAAACTGAGGGGAGTTACCTGAAAGGCCCAGATCACTGCTCGGGTTGGGCTGGGTATCGGTCGGTGGGCGGTGAGCAATTGTATTCTCTCCCCTTGTTATTTCCCTTATCATTATTATTATTGGTGATAGTAGTAGTAGTTTTGTATTATAACTTTGTTACTGGATTATTTTTATCTCAGCCTGTGGGAGTTACATTCTTTTGATTCTTGGGTGATATGGTTTAGAGCGAGGTGTCCCTGCCCATGGCAGGGGGGTTGGAACTTGATGATCTTAAGGTCCTTTCCAACCCTAACCATTCTATGATTCTCCTCCCCATCCCTCTGGGAGTGGGGGGAGAGCTGTGTGGTTCTGAGTTACTGTCTGGGCTTAAATCACGACAATGAGAAACATGATGTTCTTTTAAATTACAATCAGTTTGCGCTTTTTTTTTTTTTCCTCTTGCTTGTAAGTGCTTGTGGTCTTGTAACTATCAGCTTTAAAAGTTAGACTGAGTTTTGCCAAATAGACTATTGGTGTGTGTTTTACTTTAATGGTTGCCTCATTTTCAGGAGCTAATCTGAACTAGGTGAGTTATGGTAAATCAATGGTGTCTGAAATTCTGGACACATACAAGGAACTCAGTTCTGCAGTTGTGATGCATATACTCAGTCTGCAAAAAGCCAAAGTGAAAACTTTTTTTCCAGCTGCAGACTGTAGTTACCTGAATCCTGGTTAGTGCTGTTAATGCCACCTGCTGCAGAGAGCAGTAGCAGTGAAGTAAGGACACTGGCAGGCCCTAGTTCATGTCAGCCATCAACTTGGGACCTAAAGCTTAAGATCTGTGAAGTTAACATTATGAACATTGTGGATGCAGGAGATGATTTTTACTGTATTTGTTCTTTTTTTTTTTGCTTTGTTTTTTTGAAAGAAAATCAGTATTAGGAAAAGTGACAACTAGTTGTGATTCCCTCTTCATTGTGAGGGTGGTGAGCCACTGGCACAGGTTGCCCTGAGAAGCTGTGGCTGCCCCATCCCTGGCAGTGTTCAAGGCTGAGTTGGATGGGGCTTGGAGCAACCTGGTCTAGTGGAAGGTGTCCCTTCCCATGGCAGGGGGTCTTGGAACTGGGTGATCTGTAAGGTCTTTTCCAACCCAAACCAGTCTGTGATTAAAAAGAATACACGACAGGTAGAGACATACTGTTGTCTTAATATATATGTTTTGTTTCATTAATAAGAGAATTTGTTGTAAGCAGTTTACTCTTTTTCAAAGTGTAGGTATTGTTCATGTCTTAAATGTGCAACGTTATGATAAAAATGTAATTTGGGTTTATGTCTTCTGTGTACAGTATCACATCATGGACTAGAAATGGAGAGATATGCATAAATACTGTCTTGTTACTGTGAGATGTTACTGCAGGTTTGTCTGAGTTTCTCCTATTAGTACTTAATTGCATGTAACAAAAATATTCTGAAATCATTGACTTGGGGTTGTTTTATGCCATGCTATAGTGTATTTAGCTGTTAACTATACTAAGTAAAGAAAGAAAACAAACCCTAGATTAATGCCCCGTTGATACTCCTAAATTTTATGCCACACTTCATATACATATATATTTTCTAGTTTTAATACAGACTACATGCTGTGTTTCTGTAATGCCCAGGACAACTCTCTTAAATATATGCCTGTTTGTGTTAATCTATAAAATGGTGATGTTATCACAGGAATAATGAGAGATTGGGTTACTAATTCCACAATACTTTAATCAGCTAAAGTGCTAGATAATTACAGTTAACCAGATGGTACACTTCTGATTTTGATTTGTTTCTCTTTGTAGAAGCTGAATAGGGAAGCTGAGGTTGGCTTTGTTTTCAGTTGGGAAGTAAAATATTATTTGAATTGTAAAGACTTTATTTGTTCTTTTGCATCTGGAAATTTAAAAATTATTATGGATCTATTCCTACCGGGAAAATGATGTAAAGAGAGCAGCAAATTAATCTATAGACAGTTGTTGACCATTTCCTTTTTTTGTTTGCCTTATTTAGGAACAGTATTGTATCTTTTCTTGTAACAGTCGATGACCTTGCTGAGACATGAAGAAAAACAAGGAGTGTAGTGATAACTTCTGTTGCTTAAAGAATTAGTCATCAGCTCCTTTAAAGTGAAATAGCACTTCTTTGAACTTTGGTTTGAAGTCTTTAAGTTAATATTTTTAAATTCTTGCATATAGTACTAAATGAAGAAAAAAAATCATTTAGCTTTTCATGAAAGACCACCGTGACTGTTCAGTGTTTGATTTTTTTTGAATGCTGTCAATGAGGAGCATTTAAAATGCCACGCTTTTTAAAAGAGTTATTTTCAAGTACGTGTTCAGATGAAATATGTCAAAGGAAAACTATATATGAAGTAAAATTGTGTGCTAAATTTTGCTAACATACAGATTGTCAAAAGGTTGAAAAGTTTTTAACTAGAGTAGGAGTATTTTAAAACAATTTAGTGTTAAATTGGTGGAGGGAAAGCTTAAAAATCATTTCCTTTATGTAAAAAATTGCTACAGCTGGTGTCTAATTTAGAAATATAGGTGTATTAAAAGGCTTGTCTTTGTTTTTTCCATTTAGTCTGTATTACAGGTCTTTCATAAGGGAAGATTCTGTATCCACTATATTTTGGAAGAGGATGAAAACTGAAATAAGGGTTTACAAGTTCTATTTTGTACACTTGGTATGTTACTGTAAAAGTCAGAGAAACTCTCCAAGACTCAATTTGGTGTTTTAGACAGCAGGCATTCTTTATTGCACCCCTGGGTGCACCTGTTACTTGCCGACAGCAGCTATACATTTAGCATACTCATGCATATTAATAGATTTTATCCTGATAGCTGTTGGAGGGATGGTACAGCCCAGCACAAGCAGTCTGGGTGGTTCCTCGATTGTGTGGAAGACAACTTCCTTCTGCAAGTAATAGAGGAGCCGACAAGGAGAGGTGCCATGTTTGACCTCATGCTCATCAACAGGGAGGGGCTGGTTGGAAATGTGATGATCCAGGGCAGCCTTGGCTGTAGCTATCATGAGATGATCGAATTTGAGATCCTCAGGACAGTGAGAAGAGCATGCAGCAAGCTCACTGCAACTTCCTTCTGCAAGTAATAGAGGAGCCGACAAGGAGAGGTGCCATGTTTGACCTCATGCTCATCAACAGGGAGGGGCTGGTTGGAAATGTGATGATCCAGGGCAGCCTTGGCTGTAGCTATCATGAGATGATCGAATTTGAGATCCTCAGGACAGTGAGAAGAGCATGCAGCAAGCTCACTGCTCTGGACTTCAAAAGAGCAGGCTTTGGCCTCTTCAGGAACCTGCTTCATAAGGTTCCATGGGATATAGCCCTAGAGGGAGGGGGGGGCCCAAGACTCTTGGTTGATATTCAAGGATCACCTGCTACAAGCTTAGGAGTGTTGCATCCTGACTAGAAGGAAATGCAGCAGGAGGGCCAGGAGACCTCCTTGGATGGATAAGGAGCTGCTGAGGAAAATTAAATGAAAAAAGAGGCTTATAAAAGGTGGAAGCATGGACAGATGGTCTGGGAAGAGTACAGGGATATTGTCCAGGAAGCTAGGGACCAGGTTAGGAATGCTAAGGCCCAGTTAGAGTTAAACTTGGCTAAGGATGATAAGGATAACAGGAGGGGATTCTATAGGCACATAGCGAATAAAAGACAGATTTGGGACAATGTGAGTCCTCTCTGGAAGCTATCAGAACTGGCTACCTTTTATTTGGAGAAGGCTGAGGTTCTGAATGACTTCTTTGCCTCAGTCTTTACTGAAAATGCTCCAACCACACCGCTCAGGTCTTGGAAGGCAGATGCAGGTACTGCAAAAATGGAGGCCTTAGGCCCATTATAGGAGAGGATATGGTTCAAGACCATCTTAAAAATCTGAACATGCAAAAGTCTCTGGGACCTGGTGAAATCCGCCCACGGGTCCTGAAGGAGCTGGCGAATGAAGTTGCTAAGCCGCTGGCCATCGTATTTGAAAAGTCATGGCAGTCAGGTGAAGTTCCCGACAACTGGAAAAAGGGAAATATAGCCCCCATTTTCAAGAAGGGGAAAATGGATGACAGAGGGAACTACAGACCAGTCAGTCTCACCTTTGTGCCTGGCAAAATCTTGGAGCAGATTCTCCTGGAAGGCATGCTAAGGCACACGAAAAACAACAAGGTGCTTGGTGACAGCCAGCATGGCTTCACTAAGGGGAAATCCTGCCTGACCAATTTGGTGGCCTTCTATGATGGGCTGCGGAACTGATGGACAGTGGCAGAGCAGTTGATGTCATCTACCTGGACTTGTGCAAAGTGTTCAACACTGTCCCGCATGACTTTCTTGTCTCTAAATTGGAGAGACATCAGTTTGATAGATTGACCACTCAGTGGATAAAGAACTGGTTGGATGGCTGCATGCAAGGAGTTGTGGTCAACGGCTCAGTATCCAGCTGGAGACCAGTAAGGTGTGGTGTCCCTTAGGGGTTGATGTTGAGACACAGTTAGTTATCAGTTAAGTGTCAGTTAAGTGTGCTATTAAGACATTTAAGAAACTTTAAACATGTAATGTTGCTGCTTTCTCTTTCCAAGATGATTGCAACTTTGTGTATCACCTTAGAACCAAGATCTTAATTCTGTTCTCAGATCTGTGAAAATGGAATCTAATTTTTTGTGTTTTGAAACCTCGCTACCTCCTGGCATTTTTTTGACCAGGTGTAGGACTCAGAATTGGCTCCAGTCTTGTGATCAGATATTTTAATCTTCTTAAATTACCTAATGTTGGTTTGGACGTCATGTTTGAAATATGCTTTGTGTCCTGGGTTCAGATGTAACAGTTATTTTTCTGTTTCCTAGTAGCTGGTGCAGTGCTGTGTTTCTGCTTTAGTCCGAGAACAATGCTGATAACACACCGATGCTTTTAGTTGTTGCTAAGTAATGTTTACTCTGATCAAGGGCTTTTTGGTCTCGTACTCTGCCAGTGTGGAGGGGCACAGGAAGCCAGGAGGAAGCAGAGACAGGACACCTGACCCAAACTAGCCAAAGGGGTATTCCATACCTCAGCGCATCATGCCCAGTATCTAACCTGGGGGGAGTCACCTGGAAGGCCCAGATTGCTGCTTGGTTTGGGCTGGGTGTTAGTTGGTGGGTGGTGAGCAATTGTATTGTGCATCCCTTGTGTTTATTGTTTGGGTTTTTTCCCCTTCCCTTTTTATTTTTATATTCTTTCCCTTTGTTATTTATTTCTCTTATCATTATTATTAGTAGTAGTAGTAGTTTAATATTATACTTTAGTTATTGGACTGTTCTTATCTCAACCCATGGGGTTTACATTCTTTCAGTTCTCCCCATCCTGCCTGGAGAGAGGGGGAAGAAGGAGGGTATTGAGTGAGTGGCTGCGTGGTTGAGTTACTGTCTGGGCTTATGCATTTGTATGTCGGTACATATATGACCCCACTTTAAGGTGTACAAGTTAAGCATCTCATGTTTAACTAAAGTTAGCTTTGACATTTGTGTTAAGTTGTTCCCTTTTGCCTATATGTGTGCCTCAAGTCGTGTTTCTTTCCTCTTCCTTATGTGTATGTGTAGTTGCTTTCCTGCAAAAGCTGTGAAAATTCTCTGCTTATCTTTTGGCTTCTGAATGACTGTTTGTTTTGAAATATATATGCACATATGTGTATAATATATATTAAAAAATCATTAGAGTCACAAAATTACTTGGATTCACAGGAATTTTTTCCCCTTTTTTGTGCACGAAGGTGTTGACGCATTTGAGTTAATTTGTGTAGGGTTCATCTCTACATGGCCCATATCTGTATGATTATGCAAGTACATTAAGGATGTAATTTGAAACCTAGTTGCACAGGTGTGACTGGGGAATAACTCGGCTTGCAGATGTTGATGGTGTACTATAAAATTTTAGTCTGGCTTTGTGCTAGGTCAAATAGAAAGGAAATTTTACCAATAAAAAGTATGCATTCCATAATAGAAGTTGAGATGGACATTCTTCTAAAAGAGCACCTGTAAAGCAGTAATTTTAAGAGCACTTTTATGCATATTAAAACCAGCTGCTGCAAATAACAGCTTTATTTTAAAATCCAGTGTTCCATTTAAGGAAAAGTTGTTGTTCCTTGTACAATCACAATTCTTCCATGGATGTACGGGTGCTCATCTACTAAAGAAGTTGAGTTTTGGGAAAGAAGATTATTTAATTAAAGCTGTTCCTTAATATTTTTGTAAACCTCCTTTAAAAGAAGGTGGCTAAAAAATACTGAAGTTTACAGTTGCGCTCTGGATAGCAAGTCACTGTTAGTAGTTGCTGTTTGAAATTCAGCAATGCAACATAGGCTCAAGTTTTGATTTAACTACATAACAGAAGAGAGGGCAGTATTTTGCAGAGTAGGATGTAGTCATAGGTGTTGAATTTAGAAAGTGCTGATAAAGAGAGCATGAAGCAGCAGAAAGATACATCTACTCCTGTCACTTCAAAACCATTTGTAATGTCTTGTGCTTTATTTTCTGATGCATGCTCAGGCCTGACTTCAGAGTGGTTATGGTTGAATTTTAATTTTTGTATGCCATGAACCATTTCTCAGGCAATACAGTTAAGTGAAATAGTGAGTGTATCTTACTTGGCATTTGAGGGATACCTAGTCAGAATTCAGTGGCCATTAGAGAACATAGAATGCTCTTGCCTGAGAGCTGCTCTTCTGCTGAATTTGAATCACTTGTTTCAAAAGTTGGATTTTCACAAAGAAACTTTTTTTAATCCACTTTTTTTTTCTTTTTTACTACAAGGATCCCTCTAAATAAAGGTTACTTTATTTGCTTTCTAAAAATGTCAAAATGGAGTTGATGTTGCAGAAGGAGGCCTTCAGATTAGATACAGTAGAATTAGTGAGAAGGGAGTTGCCATGTCTCCCTAATTTGTCTCTTTGATGTACAAAATACTGGAATAACTAGAGGACAGTTATCCATATGTGAGGAGTTGGAAAGTAAACAGTTTGACTACTGCTGACTGTAAAAACTGAGATGTTAAATAATTTAACATGGTGTCCTTTAGTGTATAATGATATTTAGTTATTACTAAACTTAAGTACATTTCAATAGGGTCTATAGAGTTAATTTAGTATCCTTATCAAGTTAATTCATTCTCTGTTGCATTAATGCCTGAGACTCGCAGCTACTTAGGGTATTTTAAAACCTGTAAAAGGGAAGTACTTGCCTGTGGTGACTCAGAAAGTTGTGACAGAGCAGGAGCTAAACCCAGGTTGCCCATGCTACACACTACTGCTCTAGTACCACTAATCCTTTTTTTTTTTTTTTAATATATATTTTTTTAAGGTTTCAAGGAATGCTCAATCTTCCCATGTGATGTGGTCATCCGCTGAGTCAGCAATTCAACCCATTTCTGTTTGCTGTGCCTCAGCTTTCTGGAAGAGTGCTCTTCTGAGATAAAGCCACATTCTAAAACATTCTGAAGCATTTTTATGAGAAAAGTAGTAGAGCTGTTGTTGAGTGTGACCATGGTAGAGTTGTCAGTAGCCAAGTTTAGGAATTTGAGTAGCATTGTAGTAATATTTTTTAGAAGGATTTTTAATGGTGATAATTGAATCCTTGTGCAACAATATTACAGAAACAGTTTATTCAGGACTGAGGAGTGGGGAAGACAAGTCACTTCAGTAAACTAGATTGGGTTTAACGGAAGCACATGTACTTCAAAGAATGGATGCTAGAAACACAAGACATGCAGCAGATGGGATTTTAAATAAATGAAGTACTGGAAAGTTTGGGACCATCAGAAATTTGAAAGAGCTACTCTGCTTTTGCTTTTATTTTACTAAGGTCTTATATTTATAACACTGTAAGTAATTTCAGTGTTCTTTATTTTCTACCCAGAGTATATCAACAAAATACGAAAACCCGTGTCCCATCTTAGATTTCCATAGCTTTTCCTTTTGAGTTAGGTATCCAAAATGCAGAAATGTCCATTTAAAAAATATGCACTTGATCCTTTACATCCAAAATCTTGTGTTGATTCATAAAACTCCCTAAGAACTCTCCATCTAAGTTTTTTTGCATTGTTGGGAAACACGGGGGATATCTCTTCCTAGCGTGTTTCTGCCGAACCTCAAGCAGACTGTGGTTATTTTGTTGCTTAACATACATCTTCATTAAACATCATACATATTCATTAACTATCCAAGAACCGCTTCACATAATTCCACGCCCATTTCTGCATGCGCACAACAATGTGGTAGTGGTCTTTTGGGGGTTGTTTACTTCTTCCAACAATCTTCATCACTTCTGGCAATCTTTAAAGCATGTGCAGTAGATAAATGCTTACACCAGCTTAATTGGTTCGGTAACACTGCAAACATAATCATCCTGTCCTACTTATCAGTTAGCTTAGCTGCAATGCATCCTGGACATATGCTAGTTTCAGATACTCTTTATCTACACATCCTGTTTTGGTTTTCTGGTGCTGTTACTAATTCACTTTGTAGCTGATCCTCCTGTATGCCTGCCTGCCTGTCTTTTTATTACAACATGCTATGTCTGGAACTTTTAAAGAGGTAACTGACTACCTGTGTTTATGGAAATTACTGGGCTGAACTATTGTTGGAAGATGGTCGTGATACAGTTCAGTTCAGTGTTGCTCTGTGCACAGTGAAAGGAAATTAGATATTATTAAAATATAAAATCCAATTTTCTCTGGTATTTATTGTTTGCGTAGAGTTGTCTATTTTCATATGAAATTGTTCTTATTTTGGTAGATTCAGTGCTTTCTGCCATCTTTAGTTTGAAACCTTAACTTCTGATTTATCTCAGTTAGCTTTTCTGTTCTCAAACTATGTCAGACTGCCAAAAGGCGCATTCAGTTTGGTATCTGAGAAGGCTAGTGTGGGACAGCTGCTGGTTTGACTTCATACCGTAGTTTATCACGCTATAGGTTCCATGTGTGGGCATGCTAGAGGTTCAGGTGTCCTATGTCAAGGAAGGCTCTGGCCATTGACTGACTCCTGGCACTAAGGAAACAGAGCTAGTGAATGGAGAGAAGATATTACCAAATATCAATTTTTGCTTTTGTTGCTTATACCAGTTTCTTTAATGTATTGCTGCATTTTCTTTTCCTAGTGGTGGCATTGTCACTGCAGAGGTATCCATGAAGAGGATGACTGATTCCATGATTACATAAATCCACTGGGATTTCTTTTCCTGATGGTTGGGAAGACAGGTTGGTAGGGAGTGTCTTGAGGTGCAAGAAAAAAACTACCTGCACTTTCAAGCAGTCTGGGTCATTACAAGGTGGTGGAAATTGTTGTAATTTTGTATGAAAAGGAGATGAACTGGACAGGTGACATTTTGGAAAAGGAAATCATCATGCAACTTGCCTCAATTTTGTAAATTTGTGTGTGTGTGTATGTCTTGTTTTATAATATTCTGTCACATTGGATTGCTCTGGCTTTTGATTATTCTGCGGGAAATGAGAAGCCCTGAGGTGTCTGAAATAACAAATGGCATATAGTTAAGGGCACTGAAGAAAACAGTGTCTGGAAGGGTTGAAAAGATTCATAATTCATGAATCAAAACCAGGGAGTGTATAGAGACTAAATTATTTTATGTAATTGATTAATAATTGATGTCATGAACTGTCTTCTGAAAGTGTTTAAGTAGGCCAGTAGGTATAGAGGCATTGGATAAGCTGGGATGTACTTTTCTGTGTCCAGTGTTGTCACATTTGTGGAAGCAGGCATGTGTTTGATATTAACCATGCCAGGCCTTTGTGCTCTGACATCCAAGAGCTCTGAGAGAGAAATTGATACATTTCAAAATGGAAAAGCTTGGGCCCTCAAATGTCTTAAAATTTAAATAGAAATTAGAAATATTAATTAAAAGATATTCACAAGCTATTCTCTGGGACAGTTGTGCATAATGCACTTAATGTTTCATGTGCTTGATTGCTGATGTGTGGGTTTGGTGGTGGTGAGTGCAGTACATAATATTTTGACTAGAGCTTGCTAAAACCTTTTTCCCTTCTGTTTTGCTGTATATTGATGATTCTGAGTGCAAGACGGGACAAGGAAAGGTAGATTCCTTGGAGGATGACTTTCAGAAATATTAAGTACACATAGTTGAAAAGCTGGCATTTCTGTAGAGCTATAGATGTTAAACAGACTGAGCTGTTTAAGACTTTCCATAACTGAGCAGCTGTGGTACAAAAATTATGGTATCCTAGCAATTTTGCAAGCTCAGGAGTGTTGCATCCCAACTAGAAGGAAATGCAGCAGGAGGACTAGGAGACCTCCTTGGATGGATAAGGAGCTGCTGAGGAAAATTCAGAGGAAAAAAGAGGCTTATAAAAGGGGAAAGAAAGGACAGACGGCCTGGGAAGAATACAGGGATGTTGCCTGGGAAGCTAGGGACCAGGTTAGGAAAGCTAAGGCCCAGTTAGAATTAAACTTGGCTAGGGATGAAAAGGATATCAGGAAGGGATTCTATAGGTACGTAGCGAATAAAAGACTCAGGACATCATAGGCCCCCTCTGGAAGCTATCAGGAGAACTGGCTGCCCTGGGTTTGGAGAAAGCCGAAGTACTCAATGACTTCTTTGCCTCGGTCTTCGCTGGCAAAGGCTCTGACCACACCACCCAAGTCATGGAAGGCAGATGCAGGTACTGCAAAAATGAAGACCTTAGGCCCATTGTAGGAGAGGATATGGTTCGAGACCATCTTAAGAACCTGAAAGTACACAAGTCCATGGGACCTGATGAAATCCATCTGCGGGTCCTGAAGGAGCTGGTGAATGAAGTTGCTAAGCCACTGCTCATCATATTTGAAAGATCATGGCAGTCAGATGAAGTTCCCGACAACTGGAAAAAGGGAAATATATCCCCCATTTTCAAAAGGGGACAATGGATGACCGAGGGAATTACAGACTAGTCAGTCTCACTTCTTGCCTGGCAAAATCTTGGAGCAGATTCTCCTGGAAGGCATGCTAAGCCACATGAAAACCACCAAGGTGCTTGGTGACAGCCAGCATGGCTTCACTAAGGGGAAATCCTGCCTGACCAATTTGGTGGCCTTCTATGATGAGGCTACAGAACTGATGGACAGTGGCAGAGCAGTTGATGTCATCTACCTGGACTTGTGTAAAGCGTTTGACACTGTCTTGCATGACATCCTTGTCTCTAAATTGGAGAGGAATCAATTTGGTAGGTGGACCACTTGGTGAATAAAGAACTGGCTGAATGGCCACACACAGTGTTGTGGTCAATATCCGGCTCAGTATCCGGCTGGAGACCAGTAACAAGTGGTGTCCCTTAGGGTTCGGTGTTGGGACTGGTCTTCTTCAACATCTTTGTCGCCGACATGGACAGTGTGATTGAGTGCCTCCTCAGCAAGTTTGCCAGTGACATCAGGCTGTGTGTTTCGGTTGATACGCTGGAGGGAAGGAATGCCATCCAGAAGGACCTCGACATGCTTGTGAGGTGGGCTGATGCCAACCTCGTGAAGTTTAACCATGCCAAGTGCAAGGCCCTACACCTGGGTCAGAGCAATCCCAGGCACAGCTACAGGATGGGCAAAGAAGAGATTCAGAGCAGCCCTGCGGAGAAGGACTTGGTGGTGGTGCTGGTCGATGAGAAAATGAACATGAGCCAGTAGTGTGCGCTTGCAGCCCAGAAAGCCAACCGTATCGTGGGCTGCATCAAAAGGAGAGTGACCAGCAGGTCGAAGGAGGTGATCCTGCTCCTCTACTATGCTCTTGTGTGACCTCACCTGCAGTATTGTGCGCAGTTCTGGTGTTCTCAACTTAAAAAGGACATGGAACTGTTGGAACAAGTCCAGAGAAGGGCCATGAGGATGATCAGGGACTGGAGCACCTCCCATATGAAGATAAGCTGAGAAAGTTGGGGCTGTTCAGCCTGGAGAAGAGAAGGCTGTGTGGAGACCTCATAGCAGCCTTCCAGTATCTGAAGGGGGGCTTTAAGGATGCTGGGGAGGGACTCTTCATCAGGGACTGTAGTGACAGTAGAAGAGGTAATGGGTTAAAACTTAAACAGGGGAAGTTTAGATTGGATATAAGGAGGAAATTCTTTCCTGTTAGGGTGGTGACGCACCGGAATAGATTGCCCAGGGAGGTTGTGAATGCTCCATCCCTGGCAGTGTTCAAGGCCAGGTTGGATAAAGCCTTGGGCGAGTTGGTTTAGTGTGAGGTGTCCCTGCCCATGGCATGGGGGTTTGAACTAGATGATCTTAAGGTCCTTCCCAACCCTAATTATTCTATGATTCTATGAACCTACCTCAGCTCTGGGGGAACAGGTGCGTGAACTATAGAGGAGAACAAAGGTCAAGGATGATTACCCCCTGAAAGCTGCATCTTCAGTATGTGGTGAGGAAGTTCCCAGATGGAGTGGAAGAGCTGATTTTACTTCGGCTCCTGTGATAACTAAAAATAATCCCTTTCAACATGACTTAAGCGTCCAATCCTGTGATGACTATTAGAGGGGCCCTGCCTCCAGCCAGGTGGAGGAAGGGGACAATCGGATTTACTGGACTGTGTGGATCAGATGGCCTGGCACATCAGTCCCACAGAAGTATAAGGCTCTAGTAGATACCAGTGCACAGTGTACCCTGATGCCATCGAGCTGTCAAGGGGTGGAACCCATCTATATTTCTGGAGTGACAGGAGGATCCCAAGAGTTGACTGTACTGGAGGCTGAAATCAGCCTGACTGGGAGAGAATGGCAAAAGCACCCTATTGTGACTGGTCCAGAGGCTCCATGCATCCTTGGCATAACTACCTCAGGAGAGGGTACCTCAAAGACCCAAAAGGGTACCGATGGGCTTTTGGTATTGCTGCTTTGGAGACTGAGGAAATTGAGCAGCTGTCCACCTTGCCTGGTCTCTCAGAGGATCCTTCTGTTGTGGGGTTGCTGAAGATCGAAGAGTAACAAGTGCCAATTGCAACTACAACAATGGACCGGCGGCAATATCGCACCAACTGAGACTCCATGATTCCCATCCATAAGCTGATCCATATACTGGAGAATCAAGGAGTGATCAGCAGGACCTGTTCATCCTTTAATAGCCTCATATGACCAGTGTGAAAGTCTTTTTCTCAATTCTTTCGGCAGCAGAATACAGGCCACAGTTTGTTTTTACTTGGAGTGGCATCCAGTGCAGTTGGAGCCGAATGCCCCAGGGCTGGAAACACAGCACTACCATTTGCCGTGGACTGATCCAGACAGCACTGGAACAGGGGCAAGCTCCAGAACACCTGCAATACATTGATGACATTATTGTGTGGGGCGGTACAGCGGAAGAAGTCTTTGAGAAAGGGAGAAAAATAATCCAAATCCTGCTGAAGGCCGTTTTTGCCATAAACTAGAGTAAGGTCAAGGGACCCGCACAGGAGATTCAATTTTTGGCAATAAAATGGCAAAATGGACGTTGCCAGATCCCCACAGATGTGATCAACAAGATAACAGCAATGTCTCCATCAACTAATAAGAAAGAAACACAGACTTCCTTGGGTGTTGCGGGGTTCTGGAGAATGCACGTCCCAAATTGTAATCTGATTATAAGCCCTCTCTATCATCTGATCTGGAAGAAGAATTATTTCAAATGGGGACCTGAGCAACAACAAGCCTTTGAGCAAATTAAATGAGAGATAGTTCATGCAGTAGCCCTTGGACCAGTCCAAACCAGGCCACATGTAAAAAATGTACTCTACACCACATTTGGGGGGAATGGTTGTGCTTGGAGCCTCTGGCAGAAAACTCCTGGGGAGACTCGAGGTCAACCCCTCGGGATTTGGAGTCAGGGATACGGAGGATCTGAGGCCAGCTATACACCAACTGTAAAAGATACTGGTAGCCTGTAAAGGGGTTCGAGCTGCTTCAGAAGTGATTGGCACTGAAGCACAGCTTCTCCTGGCACCCCGGTTGCCCGTGCTGGGCTGGATGTTCAAAGGCAGGGTCTCCTGTACACATCATGCAACCGATGCTACATGGAGTAAGTGGGCTACACTAATTACACAATGAACTCGAACAGGAAATCCCAGTCATCCAGGCATTCTAGAAGTCATCATGGACTGGCCAGAGGGCAAAGATTTTGGAATGTCACCAGAGGAGGAGGTGATGTGTGATTAAGAGACCCCACTACGTAATAATAAATCAGAAAGTGAAAAACTGTATGCCTTGTTTCCTGATAGGTCCTACCATATTGTGAGAAAGCATCAGAGATGGAAGGCAGCTGTATGAAGACCCCAACGACAAGTTGTAGAAACTGCTGAAGGAGAGGGTGAATCGAGTCAGTTTGCAGAGGTGAAAGCCATCCAGCTGGCCTTGGACATTGCTGAACAAGGAAGGTGGCCAGTACTTTATCTCTGTAGTGACTCATGGATAGTGACAAATGCCCTATGGGAGTCGTTGCAGCAGTGGAAGCAGAGCAACTGGCAACGTAGAGGTAAACCCACCTGGCTGCTGCACTGTGGCAAGTTATCACTGCCCGAGTGCAGAACCTGGTGGTGAAGGTACGTCATGTAGATGCCCATGTACCCAAGAGTTGGGCCACTGAGGAACACCAGAACAACCAACAAGTGGATAAAGCTGCTAAGATTGAAGTGGCTCAGATGGACTTAGATTGGCAACATAAAAGTGAATTATTTTTGGCCCGGTGGGCCCATGACACTTCAGGCCATCAGGGCAGAGATGCAACATATAGATGGGCCCGTGATCGAGGGGTGGACTTAACAATGGACACTATTGCCCAGGTTATTCATGAGTGTGAAACATGTGCTGCAATTAAACAAGCCAAACGGTTAAAGCCTCTTTGGTATGGAGGACGATGGCTGAAGTATAAATATGGGGAGGCCTGGCAGATTGACTATATCACACTGCCACCAACCCGCCAAGGTAAGCGCCATGTGCTTACCATGGTGGAAGCAACCACCGGATGGCTGGAAACGTACGCTGTGCCCCATGCCACTGCCCGGAACACTATCCTGGGCCTTGAGAAACACATTTTGTGGCGACACGGCACCCCAGAGAGAATTGAGTCAGACAACGGGACTCATTTCCGGAATAACCTTATAGACACTTGGGCCAAAGAGCATGGCATTGAGTGGGTATATCACATCCCCTACCATGCACCAGCCTCTGGGAAAATCGAAAGGTACAATGGGCTGTTAAAAACTACACTGAGAGCAATGGGTGGGGGAACTTTCAAGCATTGGGATACACACTTACCAAAGGCCACCTGGTTGGTCAACACCAGAGGATCTGCCAACAGGGCTGGCCCAGCCCAATCAGAACTTCTACATATTGTAGAGGGGGACAAAGTTCCTGTGGTGCATATGAAGAATTTGCTGGGGAAGACAGTCTGGGTTATTCCTGCTTCAAGTAAAGGCAAACCCACTCATGGGATTGCTTTTGCTCAGGGACCTGGATACACCTGGTGGGTAATGCGGGATGATGGGGAAGTCCGATGCGTACTTCAAGGGGATTTAATTTTAGGGGAAAACAGCCAATGAACTTAACTGTATGTTGTTGCCTGCTGTGTAATACTTTAATAGCCCATCAACCAGATGTCTTCCGGCCACCAGCGACTAGCTCTGACTTACCTTCAACCATCATCCCAACAGAGAGCGAACTTTGACAGAACCAGACAAGCTCTACAGTAAGGGAATGATCAGCATCAGCAGGCAACGACCCAATACTGCACGCAGCCTCTCCTGCTCTGAAAGACTATTACAGGAGATGGAGACAACATCATGGACCAGATGAAAGCATACAGGGGTTGGTCCATGCCCTAAGTAATGATATCTGCCTTTTTGTGTGTGTGGATGCATGTATATATATATGTGTGTGTGTGGGGGTGTATATATATGAGACAAGAGTGATGGTATATTGAAAAATGCGGGATTTGAGCATGACGTGAATGGTATGGAATAAGGGGTGGATACTGTCCTGAGTTCAGCAGCAGCAGTCATTTTTCTCCTTTTTAGTAGATGGTGCAGTGCTGTGTTTTTGACTTTCAGCCTAGGAGCAACGCTGATAACTCTGATGTTTTTAGTTGTTGCTAAGTAATGTTTACTCCAACCAATGACTTTCTGAGTCTCATGCTCTGCCAGGGAGGAGGGAAGCCAGGAGGAAGCAGAGACAGGACACCTGACCCAGACTAGGCAAAGGGGTATTCCATATCACAGCATGTCATGCCCAGTATAAAAACTGGGGGCAGTTACCCAGGATGGCTAGATTGCTGCTCAGGTTGGGCTGGGTATTGGTCAGCGGGTGGTGAGCAGTTGTATTCTCTTCCCTTGTTATTTCCCTTATCATTATTGTTATTGGTGGCAGCAGTAGTGATTTGTGATATACCTTAGTTACTGGAATGTTCTTATCTCAACCTGTGGGAGTTACATTCTTTTGATTCTCCTCCCCATCCCTCCAGGAGTGAGCGAGCAGCTGCATGGTTCTTAGTTACTGGCTGGGCTTAAACCATGATACTGTGACAAATCAAATAGAGGTTCTGGGGAAGTGTCACCACATGAACTTGTTACAAGGGGATTCAGATAGTAAGGCCTCTGTGAGAACTGAGCACTGTTGTAATTTTTCCCCACCTCCCATGGGTGGAAGACTCATGATGACACGCTGTAATTCTGTGGTCTAGAACAAACTGTACACAGAGAATAATTGAACACACGAGAACAAATTGTGATCACAGTGTTCACTTGGAAAAAAATCAGAACCATGGAATGGGTTTGGGTTGGAAGGGACCTTAAAGCTCATCCAGTTCCAACCTGCTGTCATGGGCAGGTACACCTTCCACTACACCAGGTTGCTCAACACTCTACCACATGCATATTTGTATGTCAAATTCTAAATGTGTTTCCCTTCAAATATTTTAAACACACACTTCAGAAATGTTTGTGTTTCATCTTCCTTGAACCTATGGTTCTTGATGCAAGGGATCCCCAGTAACCCGCAGATAACTGGTTAAACCCACTGTATTACACCACTTCCCTGGGAAGTCTGACAGGCTGCTGTCTTTAATTACACCTCTCGGGGCCCATTCAAAATTTAAATTAAGCAACCTACAGACTTTGCAGGAGACCTTATGCACAGAGGTACTTCCCACTTAAACCTTCTAAAAGCCTCAAAGTACTAGAGAAAAGAACCAAGTACTAGAGAGAACCATAGAGCCCTGTTTTATCACTGTTTCTGCATGTGACCAGCCTTCACATATGTGAAAGAAACAGTGCTGTTTTCACATAATTGGGGATGGGGCTTTGTAATATTAGGGCTTTACAATATTAGAGCTTTAAGATCAATATTAAGGCTTTGCAATATTAAGATTTTTCAGTACTGGAGCTGGGGCTAAGTTATTAAGAAAAAAAAGGTTTTGAGATATCATAACTCAGAAAGGCACACTGTGGTTAAAGACATAATCTTTTAGACGAAAGACGCTGTAGTTAAAGACAGTATCATCTCTGGACAAAAGATACACTCTGTGGTTAAAAAGAATACTATCTTTGCATAAGCTATGAAACTAAGCAGGTGCAGGCTGGTTAAACAGTAAGTTGGGGTACCACAAGTCTGCCAAAGAGTTATAAAATTGAACTATAAAAGGAGATAAATAAATAAAAGGAAGGGGCATACAAAATCCAGTAAGGGGAAATGTAACCAGAGGCAGGACAGTTAGCATGTAGATTATACGCATCAGATAGGCTGTAAACCTTGGAGTACCCAACCAATGGGAAAACAAGGGAGGGAACTTGTAGATGGGGGGTGGGGGTGGAGGGGTGGGGTGTGTAGGAAATATTAATCACAGTTCTGCTTTTGCTATGTGTGCCTACTTGCCAGGACACCTGTTTTTGCGCAAACATTAAACAGCTGCTTCACTGCTGTGCCTACCCTGAGCTTAAGTTTTTATCTAGAGACCATTTCTCACAACACACACCTTCTACAACTGAGAACCATGCAAACAAGCAGGGAATGAAAGTGAGAAGGAATCTGTAAACCAGGCCATTGAGCTCAGCAAGCAAGGAAGAAACTGGATAAAGCTATAAACTGTAATTCACCAAGACTAAACCTGCCCAAAGCCTACATTTTCATCACTCCTGTTAACATAAGGATGAATAATACATCATGATGGAAAAGTCAGAAGTTAATTTCTTATAGCTATCTTGAAAACTACAAGTTAATCACAAGCATAAGTGTTAACAGTGCAATATATTTAACCCACTGACATACAACAACATACAATTACAAACCAAGTAAAACCAACTACAGAACTGGAAGTAAAATTTAAATATATTTTTAGTTTCAAAAGCTTTACTACAGTTAAACCCCCCTAATATGCAGTATCTGTTACTATCTTTGTTCACACACACTGGGACTAAGTCTCTAAGCAACAGTGACAAACTAAGGCTCACTAGGTGTCACTGTCAAAGTATTAGTTCCTACAACACAAATTATTCAAGATATTGTACAAATTTTAAAAAATAAATAACCAAGAGGAAGAGTGAAAAGGGGAAAAGGCATTTTAAGATTTCCTAGCTCTAGATCAAGAAAAACTTTGTCCTTGATGACACCAGAACGCACCAAGCTGTTGATGAAACTGTTCTCAGCACCGTTCTGGGGAGGGGCGAGATGTACATGCTACCAAGGCCTCCTGAGGGACACGATTTCACAGCTCCTACAAAACAGCTGAAAGTCCTGCGCACAACCCTAGTCACATGTCGCTACCTTTCCCCTTGCTGGCGTTACTTCCCGGCAAGCAGGCACACAGCGCTCCCTTCCATGAATGCGAGGAGTTGGAGGCATATCTCCCCATCATGGGGAGCAGAGGAGCTCATCATGTTCCTGCGCAGACAGGCAGGCTCGGGGCTACCCGGGGTGCACAAACTGGGCACTGCCCTCGGCGAACGCACCTGCAATCCCCAAAGGGACCCCGCGTGGCTCCAAGCGTTGTCACCGCTTTGGGCATGATCCCCCCATTTACGGCTGCGCACTCTCCGCATCCACCAGTTGCATCCAAGCTCCAGCCCAGCGCCCCAAAATGGTTCCCCAACCTTCCCGCCACGCGTGGGCCTACTGGGCCAGGCTAACTACTCCTGCCGGTGTTGCCCCAAACCCGGTGGCCCTGCCCCACCGCTGCCGGGTCATAAAGGGGAGGGCGCTGCGGTCCCGCTGGGGTGCGGTGTGGGCGGCTGTTCACACCCAGCAGAGCTGAGGGCCCGGCCTCATAGAACGGGGCCCCAGAACCGCAGAGCTTATCCCTAACAGCGGGCAGCGCCTCACCCCAGAGCGGATACCTCCGAAGGCCCCTTAGCACATCAGGGCACACAGCCTCCTCAGCTCGCACCCGTACACAGAGATCCCTTCCCATGTCCCCTTTACTTCGGTACATGCTTCTCACCAGTTGTCTTCAAATAGGCGGATCTGATCATCTTTCCCCAATGACTTTCTAAAAAGCTATAGATTCCATTCAGAACATTACTTTATCTTCCCATTCCTGCTATTCCAAGGATACTGCTCAATTTAGCATTTGCCACTGTGGATCTATAAAGTACATGAATTTTCACAATTTCTATAGAGATTATTCAATTAAGCAAAAGCATACTAAACTCAAGGAGAAGAAAAGATTTGGAGCAATGTGACATAGCTGAATATCCAGGTGGACTACTAAAAAAATATTAGAGCAGTTTAAGGATAAAGGAATTGGAAGCCAAGTCAACATGCTTGATGCACATGCTGGGCTCAGCAAAGCTTAGGCATTATGGAATACAGATGTAAGGATGATAAGATCATGAAGGTACAAGTTCCAGTGGAGTAAACAGAGTAACGTACTGCAATAAATTGTTTTGGTCACATAAAAAGGCTACAGTATCGGAATAAAGAAAATTATTTTTGAAAATGCTTCCCTACTACTTCAAATTCAAGTCCTGTTCAAGGAAGACTGTGGAAGCTTGTTTCAGCACCATAGCATGTGCAAATAACACCCCATCACTAGTAACGAAAACTACTGGCTTGATACAAGGCATGCTTCAGCCTCACCCCCAAACGCCCAGTATACAGCATCCCCACCAGTTGAGAGTCAAGAAAGTTTCCAAGCAAAACAAAAAAGCTGAAGAAAAGCAGCACAGAAATGGCTTTTCAGAAACCAAGAGCATCTTGTTGAGCATCTGAAACAAGCCCTGGGCTTTCCCTGCTGCAGTAAAGTCCCCTAAACAAGCCCCTCCACAGGTTAGCAAAGGCTGCATGCTCTGATAGGCCAGGATGTAATGTACAATGCCTCAAGAAAGAAAACCTTCGAAACCTCAGATGGCTAAAAAAGTTACAGTGAGAAAGGGAAGACACAATCAATCCACTGTTTGAAAAGCTCAGCTGAGGTACAGACATAGGAAAGCAGTTTCAAGAGAAATTAAAAAAGATTATATACCTCCCGTGCCACTGAATTAACGATAATACACAGGAATGGATCAATACCCTTTCGGCTGCTCATCTTTCAAAGGTGTTGGCTTCAGACACCACCTCCTTCTCCAAAATCTTTGCCCTCATCAGATAGACTTGGGCTTAACATTTTAATCTGCTTCTGAGGGAGTAATTGAATATCAGTTTTGGGAAAAAAAAAACCCAAAAAACAAAACAAAACACAAAACTCCTGTAGTCAGCTAAAAGGCTGGAAGGGGAACAAAAACTCATTCTGTAATTCTGAAGAGTGGTGCAAGGGCAGGATTTGCCTTATCACAGGTATGTGATATGTCTATGTGGTGCAATAAAATCTTTTTCAATAACATTTCAGAACTAATTGAATTCAGAGACTTACGTTCAAAACGCATTCTTAATGCATTACAGCCATCAACAAAGTAATATAAAATCTGTCAACTTTTTCAACTCTACATTCATATTTGAAAATGAGACCTTTTTAAAACCAACCCCGTTACAGAGCACTGCAAATGAGAACATTTCGTGACAGTGATTGAAGGTGTAAAGAAACACCGACAGGTTGCATTTTCCAAGATGTGATATAAACGAAGGAATATCAAAACCTAAAAGCTAACCAACCTGCTGAAAATACTCATTAAATAGGTGTAAATAAGATCTTAAAAGAAGATGCACAAAGATTAGCCAGTATCACTGTCGTGGTTTAACCCCAGCCAGACAACTTGTGCACTTACTCCCAGTGAGTGGTGCCAGGCTGGAAGCAATTGAGGCCCACGTTAGTCCCCCCCCTTCCCTGCTCCCAGAGGGATGGGGAGGAGAATCGAAAGAATGCAACTCCCATGGGCTGAGATAAGAACAGTCTAGCAACTAATGTACAATACAAATCACCACCGCTACCACCAAGGACAACAATGATAAGAGAAAATAGCAAGGGAAAGGAGTACAATACCACGCGCCGAACCACGAGTCTGACCCGTAACCCCCCACCCCCGTCCTTCCGGCCACTCCCAGTTCCCCCCGGGCATGATGTGCTGTGGTATGGAATACCTCCTTGGTCAGTTTGGGTCAGGTGTCCTGTCTCTGCTTCCTCCCGGCTTCCCCTCCTCCCTGGCAGAGCATGAGACTCACAAAGTCCCTGGCCAAACCAAAACATCATTTTTATCAGCTTTGTTCCCAGCCCGAAAGCCAAAACACAGCACTGCACCAGCTACCAAGAAGGAGAAAAAATGACTGCCACTGCTAAACCCAGGGCAATCACCAGACACTTGTACAATTCAATATTGGTAACTTCTGTAAAATATTATAAACAATAAATTGAAAATGCTAAAGAGTCACCAATATTTCTTTGGCAGCAGGAGCAGGTTTCATGAATGCAACATAAAAGAAGTGTGTGTATATTTAGTAGCAAGAATGTGTGTACATGCACAAGTATACACTAACATCACACCCAAGAAGCCAGAAGTGTTGCCGATACAGAAGTCCCAAGAGAATATTACCCTGAGAATGAAAGTAATTAAAAAGAACACTTGGTTCTGATTAGAAAGCGGCACCAGTGTATTCTAAGTAGGGAATGTTCTTGCAATTTTTCAAGTAGCATTAGATGAATTTTATATAAAAAATTATAGAATCGTAGAATCATAGTTTGGGTTGATAAGGACCTTAAGATCATCAAGTTCCAACCCCCCTGCCATGGGCAGGGACACCTCACACTAAACCATGCCACCCAAGGCTCTGTCCAACCTGGCCTTGAACACTGCCAGGGATGGAGCATTCACGACTTCCCTGGGCAACCCATTCCAGTGCCTCACCACCCTCACAGTAAAGAACATTTTCCTTATATGTAATCTAAATTTCCCCATTTTAAGTTTGAACTTGTTACCCCTTGTCCTATCACTACAGTCCCTAATGAAGAGTGCTTCCCCAGCATCCTTATAGGCCCCCTTCAGATATTGGAAGACTGCTATGAGGTCTCCACACAGCCTTCTCTTCTCCAGGCTGAACAGCCCCAACTTTCACAGCCTGTCTTCATATGGGAGGTGCTCCAGTTCCCTGATCATCCTTGTGGCCCTTCTCTGGATTTGTTCCAACAGTTCCAAGCCCTTTTAATGTTGAGGACACTAGAACTGCACACAATACTCCAGGTGAGGTCTCACAAGAGCAGAGTAGAGGGGCAGGATCACCTCCTTCTACCTGCTGGTCATGCTTCTCTTGAGGCAGCCCAGGATATATTTGGCTTTCTGGGCTGCAAGCGCACTGCTGGCTCATGTTCATTTTCTCATCGAACAACACCCCCAAGTCCTTCTTGACACGGCCGCTCTAAATCTCTTCTTTGCCCAACCTGTAGCTGTGCCTGGGATTGCTCTGACCCAGGTGTAGGACCTTGCACTTATGGTTAAACTTCATGAGGTTGTCATCAGCCCACCTTACAATTATGTTGAGGTCCCACTGGATGACATTCCTTCCCTCCAGCATATCAACTGAACCACACAGCTTGGTGTCATAGGTAAACTTGCTGAGGACATGCTCAATCCCACTGTCCATGTCACCAACTAAAGATTGAACAAGACCAGTCCCAACACCAATCCCAACATCACTCGTTACTGGTCTCCAGTTGGACACTGAGCCATTGACCACTACTCTTTTCCTGTGGCCATTCAGCCAGTTCTTTATCCACTGAGTGGTCCAACCTATCAAATTGATGTCTCTCCAATTTAGAGACAAGGATGTTGTGTGGAACAGTGTCAAATGCTTTACACAAGTCCAGGTAGATGACATCAACTGCTCTACCCCTGTCCATCAGTTCTTTAGCCTCATCATAGAAGGCCACCAAATTGGTCAGGCAGGATTTCCCCTTGGTGAAGCCATGCTGGCAGTCACCAAGCACCTTGTTTTTTTTCACATGCCTTAGCATGCCTTCCAGGAGAATCTGCTCCAAGATTTTGCCAGGCACAAAGGTGAGACTGACTGGTCTGTAATTCCCTCTGTCATCCATTCTCCCCTTCTTGAAAATGGGGGATATATTTCCCTTTTTCGAGTTGTTGGGGACTTCACATGACTGCCATGATCTTTCAAATATGATGAGCTGTGGCTTAGCAACTTCATTTGCCAGCTCCTTCAGGACCCTCAGATGGATTTCATCAGGTCCCATGGACTTGTGTACTTTCAGGTTCTTAAGATGGTCTTGAACCATATCCTCACCTACAGTGGGCCCAAGGTCTTCATTCTCACAGTCCATGCATTTACCTTCCAAGACGAGGGTGGTGCTGGGAGCTAGGGAGGTTTTTAACCACTCAGGGATGGTGCCGCTGCTCCTGTCTCCACCCTTTGTGAGTCAACTGCTCGTATCAGGTGAGCTGACAGCTCCTGGGCAGGTCCTGTCCGTGACTTGAGGCTCCGACGATAGCTCTTGCCGCTCTGAGTTGAGGCTCCTGGACACTGATCTCTCCCCCGCTCCGGTGTTGAAGGCATTCTCTCTCGAGCTACTCACCTGAGCCATTGACCAACTCACTTCCTCATGACTTCTCCATGATCCCACAGGTAAAACCATAGGGTGGCCCATGGCATATACCTCCTATATCTTCTCTCTCGAGCAGTAGGACCCCTTTCGTTTATAGCTGAGACATGGGTTGGTACATGTGGGGAGCTGGATAGATCAGATAGATCATCTCTCAATTGTTTGAACTCCTGAGACAGTTTTTTGAGAGCTGAAATGATGGAAGGGTGAGATTGTCTTTGAGCTCTTGGAGTTGATGAATCATTTCATCCACTGTTGGCCCTGCTGTCATTTCAGGTTATTGTTTCGAATGAGAGGGCATATGATGACGATGTACTCTGTGTAAATTTCTGCCTTATGGGTCATGGTCATTTGACTTCATCTGCAACTATGGGTCCACTCCCCGCATCCGGCCTGTGATAGTGTGGCTACAGTGGCTGATTCCCTCAGAGACTGGATGTCTTTCTCTAGTGCGGTCCACTTGGCCGAACGACTCATAACATCGTCCTTGTATGGAAACTTTTCTTTCACAGCTGCCAAGAGCCGCCCCCAAAGGCAGAGGGACTGTTTCTCTTTTGAAATTGCTTTGTAACTTCCCCCTTCTCTGGGAAATGATCTCATCTGCTTAGCTTCCCTACTTTCTTGATCGTGACTGTCAGCCCCATTGTCCCAGCATCAGAGCAACCAGGTTATGATGTGTTCCCTTGGTTGACGGTTAAAAGCTTTTTTCATATTCCTTAGCTCAGTTGAGGTCCTGGGTTGAGAAGTCTTCTCTTCTTCTTCCTCTCCCTCTGATTCACGTATTAATAACTCTTGTTCAGATGGTGCCCCTCTAGTGCGCATGTTGGGTCTTCATCTTTCTTCAATGTACGGGTTGTTCTTTGTGCCTCTTGTTTGCTTTTCCCCTTGCGTACAGGGGCAACCAGTACTGGCACAAATTGGTCCTCTGGTTTAGCTGCAGTGATTATCACTGTGGTTGGAGTAGCTGCAGTATCTGTTGTTGGGGCTGGTGCAGCCGCTGTGCTTGGGGTTTGAGTAGCACCAGCAGCTGCACTGTCTGTTGCTGTTGGGCTTTGGATAGCTGCTGTATTTGTCGCTGGGGTTGGTGTTGTTGCTGTGCTTGGAGCTGGAGTAGTTGCGCTATCTGTTGCTGTCAGAGTTTGAGTAGCTGCTGTACTTGTCACTAGGGTTGGTGTAGCTGCTGTATTTGGAGTTGGAGTAGCTGAGTTTTCTGTTGCTATACCATCAGATCCAGAGACATCTTTTTCCCTTTGAAGGTGCTGCATAGTGTTGAACAGGGCTCTGTAGGCGTATGCCAAGACCCAGCACATTGCCATGATTTGTCCCTCTCTGGTATGACCAGGATCACAACACAGCTCATTTAAGTGTTTTAGTAATTTTTCTGGATTTTGCACTTGTTCAGTGGTCAAGTTCCAAAGCACTGGAGGGGCCCACTGGCCTAGATACTTGCCCATATTATCCTACACACCCTGCCACTCATAATTGTCCAGCCTCAGGGAAAATCTCTTGCTCCTCCTGTACCTTCGTCTAACCCTAGACAAGACCAAAATCCGACTCTGCTTAACTTTTGAGATCAGACAAAATGGTCGTGGATAAAATACACTCTGTATGCGTGCCAACATGGTGATCCTCATCACAAACAGCAGGCAGGTCTCAAGGCTACCCAAAGGCCATTCAAAACCTTCAAAACTCGGAAATGATGCTGTAAATAGTTTGTTGGGGGGCTGGGAAGGTAAGGGAATGGCTTCTTCATAGGTTGACCACCCGAGGAGGAAACAAAAGATGTGTAATTGCTAAACACTTCTATTATATACCTCCCAAAGTATAGAGGTGGTGACCACACTTGGAACGCAAGCCATATCAGTTTCATAACCAATGAGTCTACTGTATTACAAGTCATTTCCATAAAGTACAGTGTAGCAAGAACCTTAGCCCAGGCTCCCCAGCCAATAACCACTAAAACAGCAAATACCGGCTATAAGTAAGGTACAGCATGCTGAAACTTTCAGGTCTAGCGCAACAGCTTTGAGAGCCAATCAGTATTGTGATGAGCGACTATTAATCCAAAACAATAAATGCTTATCACAAGTATGATTAGACACACTCTGGTCAGATCTGTCATTATCTCAACCCTTCATGCCCCACGTTGGGCACCACCAAGAAGTGTTTTGCTTTAAACCCAGACGGTAATCCAGAACCACGCAGCCACTCACTCACTCCCCACCCTTCCTCCCCCTGCTCCTGGAGGGATGGGGAGGACAATCAAAAGAATGTAACTCCCACAGGCTGAGATAAAAACAGTTTAGTAACTAAGGTATAACAGAAAACCACTACTGCTACCACCAGTAATAATAATGATAAGGGAAATAGCAAGGGAAGAGAATACAACTGCCCACCACCTGCCAACCAATACCCAGCTAGACCCAAGCAGCGATCTAGCCCTTCTGGGTAACTGCCCTCAGTTTATATACTGGGCATGACATCCTGTGGTATGGAATAACCCTTTGGCTCCTCTGTGTCAGGTGTCCCGTCTTTGCTTCCTCCCGGCTTCCCCTCCTCCCGGGCAGAGCATGAGACTCAGAAAAGTCCTTGGTCAGAGTAAACATTACTTAACAACAACTAAGAACAATGGTGTTATTGATATAAGGAAAATAAGTGCCTGGAAAACATAGTGTTAAGATCCTTTTAACTTAACTCTTTATCTCTGAGATAGAGAACAATGTTTGTGTTGTAAGTCTGTGGTGTGATAACAAGATTTAGTAGTCTTACTAACAAGAGTGAATTATTTCTTTCCATCCTTCTAATGAGTAAATTATTTACCATCCTTCTACTTACCACTTAGTTTGGAGACAGTGCCTCCTGAATATCTCCTAGCTTAGGGTACTCCATTTCTGGCCATCCTGTTCTGCTTGCAGTAAATTTTGTATGATGGTCACACTGTCCTAAATCTTTGCCAGCTATCAGAAACTTGCAGGTATGGCTTGCTTCAGCTAGTTTTGTGATTACTGGGGCATCCAACTGTTCCAAAGGTGAAAAGTACACTGTGAGGAAGACTTCTTACTTCATCTTGAAGACCCCGCCCATAACCATCAGAGGGCAGTGCAGAAGCACCAAAGGGGAGGAGACTTATGATAATGAGTACCTAAACTAATTGTAATATCCCCACCACTCTCTTGGGAACCTGATGAATATTCATGTTTGTGTGTAATAAATATCTGCTGACTTAACCCTTCGGTGTGCAAGTTAGGAGGAGCGATCCCCCTGCACCTGGGCTGAAGCACGGAATCACACTCTACACCTCAGAGATAGTTATAAAGCAGGTATGTTTATTACGATGAAGAGTCACTATCCTGTCCTGGGGAGCAAAGCAGTGCAGTGATCTCTGAGCTGTTGTTTTCTTTGGTACTGGTTTTCAGTTTTTTAAAATTATACAGTAAACATGGTCACTGAGAATGTCATATACAGAAGATTTTTTTTTTCCCCCTTTAAAAATTATTGGTTTCTCATCTCCCTAAATACATAGCAATTTAAAATTCAGCCTTTAGAATCGTTCCATAGTGCCCATAGTTGTTACACCCAGTGATCTGGGTGGAGTGCTTTGTAAATGCAGTATTAAAAAAAACACCAAACAATCACCAACAACAAACTTTGAGGATTTCAGTCCCATTTTTAGTGTATCTTTATTCATCACCCTTGCAGTTTCCAGCAGGTAAATTCCAGTTCAGAATAATTACAGAACTTTTTCACTTGTTAAATCTCCATCTTGTAAAAGTCTGTTGTATGCAGCACAGCAGATATTCTCCATGTAGCATATTCACAGTTTGCATTACATAGGGTTTTTTTGCTGTCATTTGTATCTGGTTTCTTTTGAGGCTTCTTTGTAAATCAAGAAAATTTGTATGCAAAAGGAAATAAAATGTGTCTGAGTACTCATTCTTTTTTCTCTGTTCTGTTGCAGAAATGAGCCGTCAGACTGCTACAACTCTACCCACAGGTACTTCAAAGTGTACACCGTCACAGAGGGTCCCTGCACTTACAGGCACTACAGCTTCCAATAATGACTTGGCTAGTCTCTTTGAGTGTCCTGTGTGTTTTGACTATGTGCTGCCACCAATTCTTCAGTGTCAGAGTGGTCATCTTGTTTGTAGCAACTGTCGTCCCAAACTTACGTGCTGTCCGACTTGCCGAGGCCCACTGGGCTCCATTCGTAACCTGGCTATGGAGAAAGTTGCTAATTCTGTACTATTCCCATGTAAATATGCCTCTTCCGGATGTGAGATAACTTTGCCACACACAGAAAAAGCAGACCATGAGGAGTTGTGTGAGTTTAGGCCTTATTCCTGTCCATGTCCTGGTGCTTCATGTAAATGGCAAGGTTCTCTAGATGCTGTAATGCCACACCTAATGCATCAACATAAGTCCATTACAACACTTCAGGGAGAAGATATAGTGTTTCTTGCTACAGACATTAATCTTCCTGGTGCTGTTGACTGGGTTATGATGCAGTCTTGTTTTGGCTTTCATTTCATGTTAGTATTAGAGAAACAGGAGAAGTATGATGGTCATCAGCAGTTCTTTGCGATTGTACAGCTGATAGGAACCCGCAAGCAAGCAGAAAACTTTGCTTATCGACTGGAGTTAAATGGTCATAGACGGCGATTGACTTGGGAAGCAACTCCTCGATCTATCCATGAAGGAATTGCAACAGCCATTATGAATAGTGACTGTCTAGTCTTTGACACCAGCATTGCACAGCTCTTTGCAGAAAATGGCAATTTAGGCATCAATGTAACTATATCCATGTGTTGAAATGTCAGTCCAACCTCCTGAGGCCAGTGTTTAAACCGTTACATTTAATTTAGCTGAAACTAGGGTAACCATCTTTCTTTTACTGTCAGACAAATTAGTTGGTAGATGGACATATGAAGGTAAATAAAAGGAAAGGCTGTTAAATTAGAGGAAGCAGTTGCATGCAGTAACACTAACGTATTTAAAATAAGTCAGCAGTAAACCACTGAAAAAAAATATATATACGCCTAAAATGGGCATCTTTTGTATTAAGAATTGATTCTACAGGAAATCTTGTTGTAAAATAATTCTAAAAGCTTGTTTGTAGATTGATTGTACTGTTGAGAAAAGGATACTGTTTCGTGTTTTTGTTTTTTGTTTTTCCTCCCCCCTTTGACTGACAAGCCATGTTGAATGATCTGGTCTCTGGCTACTGCCCCCTCCTTTGTAAGTCACTACGTAGTATTGCTGCTGTTGATGTATATTTTCTGTGTATTTGCTAATTTTCATTAACTTCTAGTTTTTCATTAAATAAATGTAACTTTCTTTTCTGTAATTCAGGTTTTTATCTTTTTTTTTTTTTAATTAATTACCAGTGTCATCTTTTGCTATGCATAATTGCTATGGTAAAACTTCTGTTTCTGTATGTTTGGTAAATTTTGTCTCTTTCCAGTAGTCAACTCATTGGTGATGCTGTTCTTAATTGAGCTATTTGTGAGTGTACTGAACTTGAAAGAAGTACTTCTATTGAAAGGTGTATTGGAGAAACAAAGCTCTTCTAAACACAGGTCAAGATGATGTTGTACTTTGAGTTATTTTCTACCAAAAAAGGAACAATTACTAAGAATTTTATGAATTTAAACTAATTCATGCTTCAAATTTTAGAGATGCTTAGAAACTTGATTGCATTCTTGTATTTTTCAGTACAATGAAGGTATTGTTTTATGCAGTATTTGTAATATTAAGCCCAGACCATTTGTTTTTTTAAAAAAAAAAAAAAAAGGCAGTCAGATTGAAATGTTTTCAGTCTTTTTATATTTGTCATTAAAAGAATACCTGGCAAATTAAAAACAAAACCCTAACGCAACTTTTGCTTTTTGCATTAGCTCAGTTTCACACATTGATGCTTGCCTTCATGGCTTTTGGTTGTTACTGAAGGAACTGTCTTGAATTGATTTCTGTATATTACTGACATGATGGATGTTACAATACAAGCACTCTCTTACAGGTGTGACTCCCTAGCCAGAAAGGCTTTTGAAGGATATCGGCCTTTACACCGTCTGTATGTGAAAGACTGAACCATAAATGTATAGGGTACTTGTGTTCCAAACCATAGACACAGAGACTAAGGTGAAAAGCTGTTTGAAAGAGGTCTTTGTCAAACCTGGTGGTAGTGTACATGTGGTTGGGGAGCTAGGCTGGCTAATAACTACTTTTGTAACCCATTAAAATACAGTTTATTTACTGTGCACTGTCTTAACTTTCTCGTCAGAAGTTGATTTGTTAAGACAACTCTTGTTCTTACTATTTTGCATGATGAGGTAAGTAGTTATACGGGTAAGGAACATAAATTCCATCCGGTTGGATTAATAAAATGCTACAGAAATAGTTGGCTTCATGCAGTAAGTTTCACTTAAAATCTGATATAAATATCTGTTGGATATTTATACTGTGTGCTGTTGGAACTGCACACAAATTTGATTTAAAAGATGTAGAATTAAGCTTGGCTAGGGATGTGAAAGATAACAGGAAGGGATTCTATAGGTCCATTGCAAATAAAAGACAGACTTAGGGACAATATGGTCCCTCTCCGGAACCTGTCAGGAGAACTGGCTGTCCTGGATATGGAGAAGGCTGAGGTTCTTAATGACTTCTTTGTTTCTGTCTTCACTGAAAAATGCTCTGACCACACCACCCAAGTCTTGGAAGGCAGACGCAGAAACTGTGAGAATGAAGACCTTGGGCCCATTATAGGAGAGGATATGGTTCAAGACCATCTTAAGAACCTGAAAGTACACAAGTCCATGGGACCTGATGAAATCCATCTGCGGGTCCTGAAGGAGCTGGTGAATTAAGTTGCTAAGCCACTGCCCATCATATTTGAAAGATCATGGCAGTCAGGTGAAGTTCCCGACAACTTGAAAAAGGGAAATATATCCCCCATTTTCAATAAGGGGAAAACAGATGACCCAGGTAATTACAGACCAGTCAGTCTCACCTTTGTGCCTGGCAAAATCATGGAGCAAATTCTCCTGGAAGGCATGCTAAGCCACATGAAAAACAACAAGGTGGTTGATGACAGCCAGCATGGCTTCATATCCTGGGTTCAGCAGTAGCAGTCATTTTTCTCCCTCTTAGTAGCTGGTGCAGCACTGTGTTTTGACTTTCGGCCGGGGAACAGAGTTGATAACACTGATGTTTTAGTCTGACCAAGGACTTCCTGAGCCTCATGCTCTGCCAGGGAGGAGGGAAAGCTGGGAGGGAACAGAGACAGGACACCTGACCCAAACTGACTTAAGAAGTATTCCATACACAGCATGTCATGACCAGGATGTTACTGGGAGTTACCCGAAAAGGCAGGTAGACTACGGGGTTAGATGAGGTATCGGTCGGTGCTTGGTCAGGCTGGGGGGGGCAGCGAGATATCAGGTGGCTGGTGCTGAGGTGTTCTATTCCCTTGTTATTTCCTTTGTCATTCTTATTATTGGTGGTAGCAGTAGTGATTTATGTTATACCTTGGTTACTAAACTGTTCTTATCTCAGCCCGAGGGAGTTGCATTCTTTCTGATTCTCCTCTCCGTCCCTCCCAGAGTTGGGGGAGGGCAAGAAGGGGGGGAGTGAGTGAACGAGCTGCCTGACAGGTTTTAAACCACGACACTTCACTAAGGGGAAATCCTGCCTAAGTTGGTGGCCTTCTATGATGAGGCTGCACAACTGATGGACAGGGTTAGGGGAGTTGATGTCATCTATCTGGACTTGTGCAAAGCGTTTGACACTGTCCCACATGACATCCTTGTTTCTAAATTGGAGAGAAATCAATTTGACAGGTGGACCACTCAGTGGATAAAGAACTGGCTGGAGGGGCGCATGCAAAGAGTTGTGGTCACTCAGCTCAGTGTCGAGCTGGAGACCAGCAACGAGTGGTGTCCTTCAGGGCTTGGTGTTGGTACTGGTCTTGTTCAATATCTTTGATGGTGACATGGACAGTGGGATTGAGCATGCCCTCAGCAAGTTTACCGATGACACCAAGATGTGTGGTTCGGTTGATACGCTGGAGGGAAGGAGTGCCATCCAGAGGGACCTTGACACGCTTGTGAGGTGGGCTGATGCCAACCTCATGAAATTTAACCATGACAAGTGCTAGGTCCTACACCTGGGTCCAGGCAATCCCAGGCACAGCTACAGGGTGGGCAAAGAAGAGATTCAGAGCAGCCCTGCAGAGAAGGACTTGGGAGTGCTGGTCGATGAGAAAATGAACATGAGCCAGCAGTGTGCGCTTGCAGCCCAGAAAGCCAACCATATCCTGGGCTGCCTCAAGAGGAGCGTGACCAGCAGGTCAAAGGAGGTGATCCTGCCCCTCTGCTCTTGTGAGACCTCACCTGGATTATTTTGTGCAGTTCTGTTCTCCTCTACATAAAAAGGACATGGAACTGTTGGAACAAATCCAGAGGAGGGCCACGAGGATGATCAGGGGACTGGAGCACCTCCCATATGAAGATCTTCTGAGAAAGTTGGGGCTGTTCAGCCTGGAGAAGAGAAGGCTTTGTGGAGACCTCATAGCAGCCTTCCAGTATCTGAAGTCGGGCTATAGGAGTGCTGGGGAGGGACTCTTCATTAGGGACTGTAGTGACAGGACAATGCGTAATTGGTTAAAACTTAAACAGGGGAAGTTTAGATTGGATATAAGGAAGAAGTTCTTTACTGTAAGGGTGGTGAGGCACCAGAATGGGTTGTCCAGGTGTCGTCGTTTAAGCCCAGTGAGCCATGCAGCCTCTCGCTCACTCCCCCCCTGCTCCTGGAGGGATGGGGAAGAGAACTGAGAGAATGTAACTCCCACAGTTTGAAATAAGAACAGTCCAGTAACTAAGGTATAACACAAAACCACTACTGCTACTACCACTAATAATAATTATAAGGGAAATAACAAGGGAAGAGGATACAAGCGCTCACCACCTGCTGACCCATACCCAGCCCGACCCAAGCAGTGATCTAACCCTTCCAGGTAACTGCCCCCAGTTTATGTACCAGGCGTGACGTGCTTTGGTATGGTGTACCTCTTTGGCTAGTTTGTGTCAGGTGTCCTATCTCTGCTTCCTCCCCACTTTCACTTCTCCCTGCCAGAGCATGAGACTCAAGAAGTCCTTGGTCAGAGTAAACATTACTTAGCAACAACTAAAAACACTGGTGTTATCAGTGTTATAGGGATAAGAGTCAAAAATACAGCACTGCACCAGCTGGTAAGAAGGTGAAAAAATGACTGTTACTGAACCCAGGACACTAGGGAAGTTGTGAGTGTTCCATCCTTGGTGGTGTTCAAGGCTGTGTTGGACAGAGCCTTGGGTGACATGTTTTAGTGGGAGGTGTCCCTGCCCATGGCAGGGGGATTGGAAGCAGATGATCTTAAGGTCCTTTCCAACTCTGACTATTCTGTGATTCTGTGATTCTACTGGTGCCTTGTTACAGTAGATAAATGCTTCAGAAATCCTGCAATATAGTATGTTTTTCCTTATGAGTATACAACTAATTATTTTCAGTCTTCTAAATTCAGTAATTGCTCTCATCTAATTAAGCTTTTCTATATTTACCTCTGGTTTGTGTCCTGGTCTTTGACATGAACTTGGCTAACTACTTTTGATATTTTGAGGGATACACTGATTCATGTGTGATCAGCTGCCTACCACTGCCATTTGCTTGCTGAGGTCAACTTGTTCCCAGCTCTCCGGTCTTGTTAAGAAATCTGTATGGAACAACGGATGTCCATCAGATGGAATGATTAGTGATTATCCTTAGGCCCAGATCTTAAAAAGTATTAGAAGCCTGTTGAGAGGAGATCCACTGAAAGAGTTTGAAAATATGGTGAGTTAACTACAGTTAGATATGGAAATGGAAAATGTACTAGAAGTCTGTACAGTTTATTGCCTTATCTATAATACACCATTTATTTATCTTAACATTAGCTATTTATTTTAGAAAGCACTGTTTTACATTGCTGTATTGGGAAGTGAGTATTCATATTTGTCTTTAGTAGACAAGATGAAATGCAGTAGATCTTTTGTCTGCTGGCCCTGCTGCTGTTGGTTTTTGTTGCATTTGGAGAAAAAAAAAAAAGCCTTAAAAGGAAAATGTTTGACAAATGTGGACATTAATGTTTGGGTTCTGTTTGTCATTTCTTGCTAGTTGTTGTTTGCAGTAGTGCTTTAAAATTGCAGCAGGTGTAGCAGTGCATTAGTGGTGTTTCTCTGATTGTCTAGTTTCTTTGCACATTCTGTGTTCAAGTATTTTGTAAGGCAGAAGGTATTCTGAGACCCGGTGGTTGTTACTTCTTACCCTTGGAATGTGGCTAGTGAATGACTAAAGTAGAATTCTTAAAACCCCCTTTTGTTTCACTGTTTTATTTTTATCATTTTATTAGATCAAGTCTTTGATGACAGTTGTAAAATATTTTGTAATCACATACAGAAATACCTGTATTTCATTACTATGAATTACTAGAATTCATTATTACTATTAAATATTGCTATTTTATGTATTGCTATTACATATATACATATTACTATTACTAGAATTTATTACTATGGTGCTGTTATGTTTCAGGTAAATCAGCTTTCTGTCTACAGAAATTAAAGCAAAACAAATGTTTACTTTTGATCTATAGGCTGTTTCTATAATTTCTGACGGTGCACCAGAAGAGACTGGATCGCTGCAAATGGCTATAACCAGATTTTATACCCAGAATAGGAAGAATTAATACAACTTGGCTCTTTTCTGAAATTATGCTTACGGGAAGAGCAAGGCCTCTTAGTGTAATTTCTCCTGTCATGGCTACATCTGAACACACCAGCCACTCACTGAAGAATGAAGCAAGACAAGTTACTATGGCAATGCCAGCAGAGGGTCCATCTTTTGTGACAGCTCCAGCTGGGAAGTGCAGATGGATGTTGGTGTTGTCAAGGAGATCAAAACTTCTAGAAGCTTAAGGAAAAAAAGAATGGTTTGAATGTGAAAAAAATTTTGTTCCTGGTCTTTATTCTAAAAGAATATTCTAACAGTCCACCAGAGAACTAAGAGGCCCTAGAAAAACAAACAAAAAAATAACCCAATGGGCTTTCTACATCAGATTCCCAAACAAAACCAGAACAAGTAAATCAATATGCTCGGCCTTTGCACATGTTGTGAAATTCTGAGTAGGATGTAATATAGAAACCAAGCAATTCCTACATAGAATTTTTAGGGGGTTTTATGTTCCCAACACTAAATGTCAATTTTCAGAGAACATCCCACAAAACCAGCACTCCGCAGAAATCCAGCATTAACCACTATTATAAAATAAATCTCTCATTTACATCTTTTCATCTTACTTAACGTGTAGGACATAACAGTGTAAAATAGAGAGATAAATGTATATGCAGTTAATGCCAGCAGTATTTCATGCATTAATTCCGTTTATTTTTTTAACCTATCTGAAGCTTTATAAAGTAGTGACAAGTACTGGACAATTGACTATTCATCATATGATCCAACTAGAAAGCCCAGTTCCAGAACTCTTGGGAGGTTCAAAAGAGTTGGGTGTCTTGGCTGAAGTCCTACTGCACTCAACAGCTGCCACACAAACCCAACTAATTCTCAAGATATGAAAGCTTAGACTATGAAAATTGACTTTTAACAGAAACTGTGTCTTAAAATTTAGAGGAAAACTAGACTCATCTATCTAGCTGATGCATGCACACCATCTCTACAATGCACTGTCATTTTTTTTCCCAACCTACCAGATCTCAGTGTTGCTGCACAGCCAGCTGATTACAAGATGCATTGACTCCTTCATCACATCTCCAAGCTGACAAGTCAAAATGAGCTGACCTTCTCCATCCATGCAACTGGCTTTTACAAACATGATCTCCCCCTAAGAGAGTCCAACCCAAGCCTATGGCTACTCCTGGCTGTTTTAAGCATTCAGACACCTGAAGGAAAACAATACAGGAAACAGTTTAGGGAACAGTTGTAACAAAACTATCGCAAAATCAATTTGATAGTTGCCTTCAAACCAACTGTGCCCATTAAAACACAAAAGGTAAGCCCAAGTGTTCTGATTTTTTTTATTATTTTTTTTAATGAAGTAGTGTTTCTGCCTAATGTGTAAACATCCATTACAGAGTCAGAGCTGTATGTGGCTGCTTAGCCTAAGGTAATGGCAAACATCTGGGTATATCAGTCTTGAAACCTTCCCCACCACCAGAAGTTCAATGAGAATCTTTCATTTCAAAGGACTTCAAGTATTCTGCCGATGTTTATATGGCCTAGTCCATTTGCTAGAGGTTTGCTTGCCCTGACTCCGTTACTTAAATGTTTTGTTCCCAAATGCTACCTAAAGGCCACCTTCAGGGCGGCTGTATTACCCAAACTACCATCAGACAACACACTGATTTTGCTCATTGCAAAAATAATTTTGAATAATGGAAACATGACTCTGCTAGCAGACTAGATACAAAAGAGGATGGGAAATCTGACTGACTCCCATTAGTAATTACAAGTAGTTGAGCAAGCTCTACCCAGAACAGACTGATCTACTCTGCCCAGGCCCAGTTACTGATGAGAGGGCTCTGAGTCCCAGTCTCCTGTTTTAAAGGAAGACAGGAAGGATGTTTTCCATACAAGTTCCAGGTTTTGATTTTTTTCCTTCTCTGTCTGAGAGATTAAGAATATACAGAAAGTCCTTTTGTTTTCCTGAGCTTCAAGATGAAGAAGCCCTGCTGAAAGATCATACAGCTGTTCAGCATGCTGTGAGCTATGAAGTTATGTATTTATTATAAGGCAAAAAAGAAACTGGATTGTTTGGGGGGTTTTCTACTGTGTCAGGCAGTGACTAGAGCAAAAGACATAGGCCTATTTTAAAATAATTTTGTCTCTTACTGAAATGCAGAATTAAAAGTTAATTTGATTAATTCCTGAAAGGGAATGTAAAATTCACGAAACTGCTTAGAGAATTTAAATATTTAATTTCTTGCATAGAAAACAAATCAAAGGAGCCTCACAATAGAACCACAGTAAAAGAATTCCAATTCTTAACTCCACATATTTTTGTCCCTTCTAAGCACATTTAACTTTCCATTTTATACTATTTGCAAATCCAGAGCAAAAGACTTTTTTCTCTAGTATCAACTCATTCTGCACTGCACAACTCATTCTGCACTACGCAACTCACTGTAATGCTTTCATTTTGCTTCCTTCCCAGAGTTAGCAGAGAAGTCAGCTCACCAGATTTTGTACAGATACTGAAGAGGCAAAGCTCTGTATACACAAAGGTGACTTGCTGTCCTGGGTTCAGCTGTAGCAGTCATTTTTCTCTTTCTTAGTAGCTGGTGCAGCGCTGTGTTTTCAACTTTAGTCTGAGAACAGTGCCAATAACACACCAATATTTTTAGTTGTTGCTAAGTAATGCTTACTCTGATCAAGGACTTTTCAGTCTCATGCTCTGCCAGTGAGGAGGGGCATTGGAAGTCAGGAGGAAGCAGAGACAGGACACCTGACCCAAACTAGCCAAAGGGGTATTCCATACCACAGCACATCATGCCCAGTATATAAACTGAAGGGAGTTACCCAGAAGGCCCAGATAGCTGCTCGGGTCAGGCTGGTCAGCAGGTGGTGAGCAATTGTATTGTGCATCACTCATGTTTATTGTTTTCTTTTACTTTTCCCCTTTTAGTTTTATATTCTCTTCCCTTGTTATTTCCCTTATTATTATTATCATTTGTGGTAGTAGTAGTGGTTTTGTGTTATGCCTTAGTTATTGGACTGTTCTTATCTCAACCCATGGGAATAAATTCTTTTGATTGTCCTCCCAATCCCTCCAGGAGTTGGGGGGGGGGAGAAGTGGGGGAGAATGAGCAAGCAGCTGTGTGGTTCTGAGTTACTGGCTGGGCTGAAACCACAACACTTGCTTTAAACCATCAGCCCAGCTGCCAGAGCAGAGACATTTGTATAGAAGCCTGCACAGCCCTATACTTTGGGTCCGGAGGCAGAATGACTTATACAGCCCTGCTGTGAGCTGGCTGTTTTAGAAATACCAAAAAACTTCCAAAGGCAGTAAATTACTAAGTATTCTTATACCTTAAAAATGCCTCTCTGTACATGGCTTGGCTTGACTTCGCGAATGAAGATTTGGGAAGGGCTTTTACCCACGCTTACTACAAGCGCGCTGATGACTAAGAAGGCCAATGTGGGATAGGCAAATCCGGCTACAAAAAGCACAGCAGAAGGTCTCCTTGGGTGAAACAGGTGGGGCGCGATTCTTCCTGCGTTGTCTTTTCTCCTCGAGACTAGTTATTCGTGAACTCTCAAAGGAGTCAGCAGCATTATGTATGGTGTGCCTCCAAGTCTCCCGATTGGAGGCCAAGGTGGACCACTGATGGTAGTCAATATGGCCAAGGCTAAGGTATTGTTTCAGGGAGTCCTTATATCTCTTCTTTGGGGCACCTCTCTTGCGGCTACCGGTGGCAAGTTCACCATAAAACACGATCTTGGGGAGGCAGTGATCCTTCATTCTAGAGACGTGCCCTGCCCAGAGCAGCTGCAATTTCAGCAACATGGCCTCAATGCTGGTGACCCCTGCTTGTTCGAGGACACTGACATTAGATACATAGTCAGTCCAATGGATGTTTAGAATTGTACGGAGGCAGCGCTGATGAAAGCGTTCCAGGAGTCGCAGGTGATGACGGTAGATGACCCATGATTCAGACCCATATAAAAGAGTAGACAACACAATGGCTCTGACCTTTGTACTTTTCTTCAGGTGTTTATTACACCAGACTCTTTTATGGAGTTTTCCAAAGGCTCTGTATGCCTTTGCTATTCTGTTGTCTATCTCTTTGTCGATCGTGGCATCTGAGGAAATGATGCTTCCCAGATAGCTGAACTGCTGAACTGTCTTAAGGTCTGACTCGCTGATGGTAATATGGGGATGGCGATAATCTTCTTGCGGTGCAGGTTGGTAGAGGACTACTGTCTTCTTCAAGCTGACTTCCAGCCCAAAAACCTCATCCGCCTCCGCAAAGCAAGATGTTAAACGCTGCAGAGCTGCTTCTGTGTGGGCAGCAAGGGCAGCATCATCAGCAAAGAGCAGTTCACGGACAAGATGGTTTAGGGTCTTAGTGTGGGCCTTCAGTCGCCTTAGATTGAATAGGCTACCATCGGTACGATATCGAATATAAATGCCGTCTTGTTCGTCGAGGTCTGCTGTAGCCCGTTGAAGCATCATGCTGAAGAAGATTGTGAATAAGGTCGGTGCGAGAACACAACCTTGTTTCACACAATTGGTTATTGGGAATGGCTCAGAGAGTGCATCACCATACCTGACTTGGCCTTGCTGATCCTCATGTAACAGAATAATCATTTTGAGGAACTTCGGGGGACAACCTAATTGTTCTAAGATCAGCCACAAGCCTTTCCTGCTCACAGTGTCAAAAGCTTTGGTGAGGTCAACGAAAGTTACGTATAACCCCTTATTCTGTTCTCTACACTTTTCTTGCAATTGTCTGAGAACAAATATCATATCTGTGGTACTTCTATTAGCCCTGAAACCACATTGACTTTCAGGTAGAAGTTCTTCTGCGATAGCAGGTACTAGTCTGTTCAATAGTATTCTGGCAAGAATTTTACCAGCAATGGAGAGCAGAGTTATACCACGGTAGTTTGAGCAGTCTGACTTGACACCTTTTTTCTTATACAGAGTGACGATGATTACGTCATGAAAGTCTGACGGTATTTTGCCTTGTTCCCAACAGCACACAACTAGCTCATGAAATTTAGCATGAAGTGCTTTGCCTCCATGCTTCCATATTTCAGGTGGGACTCCGTCAACCCCAGCTGCCTTGCCAGTTTTCACCTGCTGTATGGCCTTAAGAGTCTCTCCCATGGTAGGGGCTAAATCCAATTCGTTTTTCACCGGATGTTGCAGAATGTGCTGGATTCCTTCGCCTTGGACTACACGATTAGCACTAAAGAGGGTTTGAAAATGTTCAGACCAACGATTCAGGATGGAGATTTTATCTGTAAGAAGCGTTTGGCCATCTGCACCAAGTAAGGGGCTTTGAACCTGGAATGTGGGTCCATACACTGCCTTCAGAGCCTCATAGAATCCTCTGTGGTCACCCAAATCTGCACATAGTTGAGTCTTTTCTGCTAGGTTGACCCACCACTTGTTCTGGATGTCTCGAAGTTTCTGTTGGAGTTTGCTACATGCAAGACGAAAGGCTGCTTTTCTTGCATGGCAGAGTGGCTGAGCGAGGTGTACTTGATGAGAAGATCTCTTTTTTGTCAGCAATTCCTGGACCTCCTGGTTGCTGTCGTCAAACCAGTCTTTTTTTTTCTTGGAGGAGAACCCAATGGATTCTACGGAGGACTGCAGGATGCTGTTTTTGATATGTTGCCAAAGCGCTTCAGGAGAAGAATCTATAAGTTGGTCTTCAAGCCTAGTTTGAAGGTTAGCCTGAAAGCTGTCCCTCACTGCAGCTATTTGAAGATTATCAACATTGAGCCTCCTCCTTGGAATGCCGCCCCTCTTAGGTTTGGTCTTGAAGTGGAAATTAAGTTTGCAACGCACAAGGCGGTGGTCTGTTTGGCATTCTGCACTAGGCATCACTCTGGTCTGGCAGACATCACGAATATTTCTCTGGCGCACTAAAACATAATCAATAAGGTGCCAGTGTTTAGATCGAGGATGCATCCAGGTTGTCTTCCAGCTGTCTTTCTGCTGGAAGATAGTGTTGGTGATGGTAAGCTGTTGCTCTGCACAGAACTCTAGTAAGAGATGACCGTTATCATTGCAGCTGCCAACACCGTGCTTGCCTAGTACTCCTTTCCAGGCTTCAAAGTTCTTTCCTACTCGGGCGTTGAAGTCACCAAGGATTATGATCTTATCTTCTATAGGAACTTTCTGAGTGAGGTGACACAGGTCGGAGTAGAATTTTTCTTTTTCTGCAGGGTCAGCTTGCAGAGTTGGAGCATATATGCTGAAAAGAACAACATGTTGCTTATTGTGTAGTGGAAGACGTAAAGAGATAATACGGTCGGAATGACCTATCGGCAAATTTTCAAGTTTAGAGATGATGGAGTTTTTAATCATGAAGCCGACTCCAGAAAGACGACTTTCAGTTTTGGGTTTGCCTGACCAGTAGAGTGTAGAGCCAGCACCATGTTCTTTGAGGCTACCTTCACTGAAGGCGAACTTCACTGAGAGCAGTGATATCGATGTTAAGTCGTGACAATTCATGGGCAATTAGCACAGAACGGCGCTCATGACACCCATGTTCACTGTATCAAGCATGGTTCTGATGTTCCAACATGCGAGTGTCAATCTGGACACACCTTTGGAGGCAGGTGTATGCCTTTGTCTCTTTGTTTTTAATTGACCGCAATAGAAGATGCCCGTTGGCCGCGGCTAGCCAACCAGTTGGAGGGGGAGATGAGCTTTGTTTAGGCCACCTTTTCTAGGCCTCTCTCCATATGGAGCAAGCAGTGCTGTCCTTGAAAAAGGCTGCTTGGTCATTCAGGATGCTGCCGAACAAGACTGTCATCTCCTGGGTCAGACTTGAGCGACCAGTGTCCTGAACCGCCTGCATGCAGGGTTGGGTCTGCGACTTCCAGTGCACCTTATCACCTGCCGTTTCATCCCTCTCCTGTCGCTACAGGGCTTTGCAAGTGTGGGTAAACCCTTCGGGCCTGCGCAGTGGATTTATTTTAGGTGAGGAGGCACGGCCTGCGCAGAACTGGCCTCACCCTTTACACCTGAGGTTTATCTGCCAGGGCCTAGCGAGCTTGGATGGTGACAGCAAAGTCCTCAGGTCGTAGGTTTAATTAGAGTCCCCTTCTCTTAGATGGATGGCCTTGCAGGGCTACACGAGCTCCATCTGCCCGGGTTTGAAGTTGGAGTTGTCCTTCTCCTAGGATGGTTGCCCGAAGGCTAGTGAGCCCATCCTGCCCATGGACACACTTTGTCTGACCCTTCATTTGAGAGCTGACTGGCATGGGAGACCCTACCGGAAGCATAAGCCACCACCAGCATAACTCCCAACTTCACAAGGGCACGCAAGCTCTTTCCCCACGACAAGGGGGTGTCCGTGAAAGGGGGTGTCTCTGTAAGCCCACTAGAAATGCTGCTTTAAGTCCCCAAGTACTACACAGGGCTGAAATTCTATAAGTCAAACAGTAGAATGGATTTGTTCTTATTAGCATAATTTAGTTGGCTGTTTCTTTTCCTAGCATTTAAGAAAATGTTACATAATAGAGTATTTCACTTCTATAGTATCATAGAATCATAGAATAGTTAGGGTTGGAAAGGACCTTAAGATCATCTAGTTCCAGCCCCCCTGCCATGGGCAGGGACACCTCACACTAAACCAACTCACCCAAGGCTTCGTCCAACCTGGTCTTGAACACTGCCAGGGATGGAGCATTCACAACCTCCCTGGGCAACCTATTCCAGTGCCTCACTACCCTAACAGGAAAGAATTTCCTCCTTATATCCAATCTAAACTTCCCCTGTTTAAGTTTTAACCTGTTACCCCTTGTCCTGTCACTTCAGTCCCTAATGAAGAGTCCCTCCCCAGCATCCTTATAGGACCCCTTCATATACTGAAAGGCTGCTATGAGGTCTCCACACAGCCTTCTCTTCTTCAGGCTGAACAGCCCCAACTTTCTCAGCCTATCTTCATATGGGAGGTGCTCCAGTCCCCTGCTCATCCTCGTGGCCCTTCTCTGGATTTGTTCCAACAGTTCCATGTCCTTTTTATGTAGAGGATACCAGAACTGCGCACAGTACTCCAAGTGAGGTCTCACAAGAGCAGAGTAGAGGGGCAGGGTCACCTCCTTCGACCTGCTGGTCACATTCCTTTTGATGCAGCCCAGGATACGGTTGTCTTTCTGGGCTTCAAGCGCACACTGCTGGCTCATGTTCATTTTCTCATCGACCAGCACCCCCAAGTCCTCCTCTGCAGGGCTGCTCTGAATCTCTTCTTTGCCCAACCTGTAGCTGTGCCTGGGATTGCCTGGACCCAGGTGTAGGACCTTGCACTTGGCATGGTTAAAGTTCATGAGGTTGGCATCAGCCCACCTCACAAGCGTGTCAAGGTCCCTCTGGATGGCATTCCTTCCCTCCAGCGTATCAACCAAAACACACAGCTTGGTGTCATTGGCAAACTTGCTGAGGCGGCACTCAATCCCATTGTCCATGTCACTGTCAAAGGTGTTGAACAAGACCGGTCCCAACACCGATCCCTGAGGGACACCGCTCATTACTGGTCTCCAGCTGGACATTGAACGTTTGACCACAACTCTTTGTGTGCGGCCATCCAGCCAGCTCTTTATCAAAATACCTCATCAAGCATTTTAATTTTTGTTAACGTAAGTAAGTTTCTATATCCATTCTCTGTATTTTATTAGTTAGTGACTTAAATTAGCTTAGTAATCAGTTAGTAACTCAGTTTAACAAAATTTAATCAATCCTGGTTATAGTGAAATCCAACAGCAGTGAATCATTCTCCTTTACACTTGAAATGATCATGTATTTTGGCAGCCTGGCATCGTTTCAAACATTTCAGATATAATGAACAATAATAACTGTCCATACACTCTTCCCATCCTGAAGCAGCCATTAACAAAGTTGTTGGGTTGAGGTTTTTTGTTTTCTTTTTTTATCACTGGTTCCAACTGCATCAATTCCAAACATTTTAGAGATCCATTCCACTGTTTGAGAGCTCAGAAGCAGAAAATAGCAAATATGACTGAAGATCAAAAAACAAATGGTTCTAAAGACTCATCAGTTATCTCACCTCAGTACAAACTCCTTCCTCTATCCTCAGACTAGGTAGGCACCTCCATCTACTTTCACAAGTAACTCGTGATTTGGCAAGAGAAAATAGGTGCACAGTAAGTTTTAATCTCCTTTCAACCATCATTCTTGGCACTAAGTGGCAGGCTCAGAGATCAGCAACTTCTCTTGCTGTACTGGTAGAGACTGTTTTGCCTTTATTACAACCTTCTCACCTCAGTGTTAACTGATGTATATTGACAGGCATGTGTATAGAAAACATACATTTTTTCCCTTTGAAGGTGCTGCAAAGTGTTGAACAGGGCTCTGTAAGCATTGGCCAAGCCTCAGCACGTTGCCATGATTTGTCCCTCTCTGGTATGACCAGGATCACAACACAGCTCATTTAAGTGTTTTAGTAATTTTCTGGATTTTGCACTTGTTCAGTGGTCAAGTTCCAAAGCACTGAAGGTGCCCACTGGCCTAGATACTTGCGCATACTATCCCACACACCCTGCCACTCATAACTGTCCAGCCTTGGGGAAAAACTCTTGGTCATCCGTCTAACCCTAGACAAGACCCAGACCTGACTCTGCTTAACTTTTGAGATCAGACGAAATGGTTGTGGATAAAACACACTCTGTATGCGTGCCAACACGGTGATCCCCATCTCAATCACCAGGCAGGTCTCAAGGCTACCCAAAGGCCATTCAAAACCTTCAAAACTCTGAAATGATGCTGTAAATAGTTTGTTGGGGGGCTGGGAAGGTAAGGGAATGGCTTCTTCATAGGTTGACCACCCGAGGAGGAAACAAAAGATGTGTAATTGCTAAACACTTCTATTATATACCTCCCAAAGTATAGAGGCAGTGACCACACTGAGAATGCAAGCCATATCAGTTTCATGACCAATGAGTCTACTGTATTCCAAGTCATTACCATAAAGTACAATGAAACAAGAACCTTAGCCCAAGCCCTGCAGCTGATAAACACTAAAACAGCAAATACCGGCTGTAATTAAGGTATGACATGCTGAAATTCTGAGATCAAGATCAACAACTTCGAGAGCCAATAAATCAGCATTGCGACAAGTGACTATTAATCCAAAACAATAAATGCTTATCACAGATATTATTAGACGCACTCTGGTCAGATCTGTCATTCTCTCAAACCTTCATGCCCCACGTTGGGCACCACCAAGAACTGTTTTGTTTTAAACCCAGACGGTAATCCAGAACCATGCAGCCACTCACTCACTCCCCGCCATTCCTCACCCTGCTCCTGGAGGGATGGGGAGGAGAATCAAAAGAATGTAACTCCCACAGGCTGAGATAAGAACAGTTTAGTAACTAAGGTTTAACACAAAACCACAACTGCTGCCATGATGATAAGGGAAATAACAAGGGAAGAGAATACAATTGTTCACCACCTACTTACTGATACCCAGCCCAACCTGAGCAGTGATCTCACCATTCCGGGTAACTGCCCCTTGTTGTTTTTCATGTGCCTTAGCATGCCTTCCAGGAGAATCTGCTCCAAGATTTTGCCAGGCACAGAGGTGAGACTGACTGGTCAGTCATTCCCTGAGAAAAAGAAAGTACAGGTAATTCATGGGTAAGATGCTGACGTACTGGTCGATCTTGCCCATCCACCAGCCCTTGTCACCAGACATGTGCGAGTCCCGGGACTACACCTGAACCACATCCCCTGGCTGCAGGCTCAGCTTGTCCTCACCACATGCCTTGTACTAAAAGACAGCAGTCCAGAGTATCTCACTGCCCAGCGGCAGCCGGTTTAAAGTTTTCTCTTACCTTTTTTCATTTTGCAATTACTTGCCTTTTCCTAAACTACATAAGTACGGTTAGATGCAGCAAAAGTCTCAGGTGCCCTAGTTTAGCAAACTGCATTTTACAACACATTTTTTTATCTGTATTTCAAAAGCTATAATTCACCTGCAATGCCATTGGGAAAAGGTACACCTTTCACTGCACAGGCCAAAACTCAGTGTGTGCATACAATGGAAGTAAACTGGGCATCAAATGAGATTCTGAAGGCTTCTGAGCCTTTATTCAATGTCAGAAAGTGCTCAGAATACAAAACCAAAAACCACACAACACACACAAACAACCAACCCACAACCAACACCCCACCCCCCCAAAAAAACACCACACGAAACCAACCAAACAAAAACTGTTACTGCAGAAGTCAGTCAGAGAAACTGTCTAAGACTCAATTTGGAGTCTTAGAAAGCATCATTCTTTATTGCAGCACTGGGCGCACAAGCAAATCATTTTGCAAAGGTGTGCACACCCGTTACTTGCTGGCACTAGCTATGTATTTAGCATACTCATGAATATTCACAGCTTTTCCAGGAAAAATATTTGCATATTCATGAGATTTTGATGAACTAATTGTGATGTTTGCATTATAATTACACATGGGCTTTCTTGCTGAGTGGGGGTATATGGTGGTCGTAGATAGTCTTCCTCACTGTGTTTACTGAATGACTTCAGTGCTTGTGTATGCTCGGAAGGTCCTAGCCCTGACTTAGCAGTGGTATGTCCTTGCTTCTGTTCCAGTCTCTCTTATCTTGAAGGCTAGGATCCTTGGTCTTATTTACTGTCTCCTTAGTTGTTAACAGTCCCGTGATGTTCCTTCCCTCATCAGGCAGACATTCCTTACTCCCTATGTGTTAGCAAGTTAGAACAGTGCGCTGTATTTTAATATGTTCAAGTCACACATGCTATTGTTAGTTTAAACCTTGAATTTAAGCCTACAAAACTAACAGACACACCAACCAAACACAAACAAACAAGCAAACAAAACCAACCCAAAATAAAACCCAAATAAAACTTAGGCAGTTTTAAAATAATATTTTCTCTTTTAGGTATCTAAAATACCAAAGTTGCCAGCTGGGTGTTCTCTGCAGCTTCAGACTGACCATAAAACATTATGGCAATAGATTAAAACTTTGCAGATTAAAATTAATGAACATGCATTAGCCTGCTTAAAAGTGTATCTTTACACTTATTTATGATGTTTAAGTATCCACATTTAAAGTCCATACCCTTTTATCACCATCTTGTTCGTGCTTTGTTGTTTTCTGAAACAGCTTCAAGCCTTCAGTCTGCCTAACAAGCAATGGCATAGTTATCTTGAACCGTTCTTCCAGCCTAATAGCTTCTAAAAATCCAAGAAAAAGGAGTCATAAGTTACCAGTGAGTTCATGATGATGGATCATCAGCTTTGGAGAGGGGAACATGGAGGGTACTGTTACTGTCTTTTGACCAGTTATAGACTAGATGGTTTAGTAAAAAAGGTAGCAAGAAATACAGTGAGAATACAACCCACAAAATCTAGCCTCAAAGGTCTGGATACCAAAACTAGAAAGCACTCCAAAACAGAAAAAAGTATATATCCTGTTGGTTTTTAAAGCATCTTAATATTTCAGCTGCATTTTCTGTGGTAGACATCTATCATCATTCTGGTTTTCAATTACTGAACTGAAAAAGCTAGACCTCTGAGAAACTTACAGCATGATTGCCTTGATTAGCACAGAGGGAAAAAAACCGAAAAACAAACAAAAAAACCCCACCCTTATACCTTAAGGGTTTGTTGGAGATTTATTTTTTCTTATTTATGCATAATAATTATTCATATTACACATAATTATTATATTATACATATTAATAATATTTTTATATAATTAGACATTTTCATATTTGAAGAAGATGCTACACAGAAATGGGTAGAATTTGGCTCTTCCTTAATTTCACAGCTTCCACTGGCTGCTCTTTTCTTTAGCACTTCTAAAAAGTGCATTTTTTTGTGTCCTGGGTTCATTTTGTGATTTAAGACCAGATGGTAACTCAGAACGAAGGGGTCACTTGCTCACTTTCCCCCTTCTTCCCCACCTGCTCCTGGAGGGATGAGGAGGAGAATCAAAAGAATGTAATTCCCACAGGTTGAGATAAGAACAGTCCAGTAACTAAGGTATAATACAAAACTACTCCTGCTACCACCAATGATAATAATGATAAAGGAAATAACAAGGGGAGAGAATATAAAACTAAAAGGGGGAAAGGAAAAGAAACAATAAACACAAGTGATGCACAATGCAATTGCTGCTCGGGATGGGATGGGTATTGGTCAGCAGGTGGTGAGCAATCTGGGCCTTCCAGGTAACTCCCTTTAGTTTATATACTGGGCATAATGTGCTGTGGTATGGAATACCCCTTTGGCTAGTTTAGGTCAGGTGTCCTGTCTCTGCTTCCTCCTGACTTCCAGTGCCCCTCCTCACTGGCAGAGCATGAGACTGAAAAGTCCTTGATCAGAGTAAGAATTACTTAGCAACAACTAAAAACATTGGTGTGTTATCAGTGTTGTTATCGGGCTGAAGTTGAAAATACAGGACTGCACCAGCTACTAAGGAGAAAAATGACTGCTACAGCTGAACCCAGGACAGCTCAAATAGGAAATCCCAGTCATTCAGGAATTCTAGAAGTCACCATGGACTGGATAGAGGGCAAATATTTTGGAATGCCACCAGAGGAGGAGGTGATACATGCTGAAGAGGCCCCACCATATAATAAATGGCCAAAAAGCAAGAAGCAATATGCTTTACTTACAATGTACCCTGATGAGGGATGGACTTCACAATGGACAACAGGGGTGGCCCAGCCCAATCAGAAATTTTATGCACAGTAGAGGGGGATAAAGTTCCTGTAGTTCACATAAATAATTTGCTGGGGAAGACAGTCTTGGTTATTCCTGGTTCAGGTAAAAGCCCACACATTCATGGGATTGCTTTTTCTCAGGGACCTGGATATACTTGGTCGATAATGTGGGAAGATGGTCAAGTCCAAAGGGATTTGATTTTGGGTGAAAACAGCCAATGAACTCAATTATATGCTGTTGCCTGCTATAGAATGCTTTCATAGCCCATCACCTAGATGCCCATCTCTACCACTCTGAGCTAAGAAGGAGAAGATATGTGCTGTCATGATAATCAGCAGAGAATCATGTCATGGGAAAGCCAGCAGCAGCAGCAGAACTGTCCTGAGGTCACCATCTACTGGCCCTGACTTCCCTCCGATCATCATCCCAAGAAAGAATGAACTTTGATGAAACCAGACGAGCACAGCAGTGACCAAATAAGTTTGGCGGTGTCGTCAGCAGGCAACAACCCAACACTACACACCATCTCTCCTGCCCTGAAAGACTGCTACAAGAGATGGAGCCTGACATCATGGACTGAATCAATTCAGCAACGTTAGAGGGATGGTCCATGGACTAAGGAATGATATCTCTGTGTGTGTGTATATATATATATAAATATGAGATAAAAAGCAATGGTATATTGAAAAATGTGGGATCTGAGCATGACATGAATGGTATGGAATAAGGGGTGGTTCCTGTCGATATCCAGCATCTCAACCAACTGTAAGGAACACACAACCAACAATATTCATGGTTCCTATGTTTCTTTTTATCTGACCTGAAAAGGATTACATCTTTCAGCATGAACCATGTCTAGGTACTTTGCCAAAAAGCTACTGAAATTTTTACAAGTTCACAGGTAGCACTAACTCAGCATAGGGCAACCAAGATTTGGGTTTTCTTCTTGTGCAAGAAGTTAAAAAATATCATCATTTACAGCACTTCTTTCAGTGCCTACATATTTTATTTCCCCCCCAGGCCCTGAATAATACTTTCCCAGTTATCTTAACACTACAATGAAACTCATTATACCTGGGGACGTCTGTTTAGAATCAAGGTTCTAGAAGGGCTTTTCCCCTTTAATAATGAAATAAAAAAAATAAATAAATAAACCCAACCCTCTGAATATGTTTATGCATATATGTCTATAACCCCATGAAAAAAAAGTATACCTTTTCTTAGTGTATTTATAGTAGTACCATATATGAAATACAAATTTATAGCACTAACACATGCAGTTAGACTCATCCTGCAACAAGCTGCATAGAAACCCTGCAACTCAACACAGAAACCTTAAGATGTAACACAAATATTTATTTTGTTGCAGAAATACTGAAATTCTAACAGACACTGAAAAATATAGGAACTATAGAAAGAGAAGGGCACACAGAAACAAAGAAAAAGAACCCCAAATTTATGTATACATTGATATATTATACATAGGTTTAAAACAGTTCACCTGCACTGCATACTTGTAGACTTGTTCTGATGACTCTCCAAGTTCCTCCTCAGATTTATACTGATTAGTAAACCGCTCAAGTCAATCTAACTGTACAACTTCCACCACAGGATATGGCTTCTCTTTTAGCAACTGCAGGATCTAGAATCACCAGAGCCCTGTAATCAGAAATGTTTAATGCAGCACGGACCAGTTGCTGCCAACCACCTGAACTGCCAAGGTGGCAGTGCCAATCCTAAAAATAGATCAAATCTCTGTGTTACTTGTCACCTTCCACAGAACATTTTGTGTGCCCTTTATTAAGCAGGAATCAAGCTATAGGTTGTAAGAACCTTCTGAAATATAGTTATTTATCACAAAAGGCAACCAAATTACCCAAAAATGAATGAGCTAACTGAAAAAACTAAGATAACATAATGCAGTCACCCAATTTAGAAACATTTTTTCATAAATAATTTAATGGAGCTTGCTATGGACAGGAACACTGACATTTCTGCTTAAACTATACACCTTGGGAAACTGAGTGTAATTTACAGTTCTTCAGTAAAATTGTCAGCTTCATTCTGAACAAACATTTTAGTTCACATGTACCTGTTTAAGCAGTTTTAAACCAGAAGTTACATTCTTGCAAAAACCTTACTAAATCCACTGATGTGATAGTTTTAAGACTGAGAGTTATAGCATGTTAGTTTTACTCATGCTTTATCCCACAGAAAGAGGATTCGGTCTCAATTTCTGTGAACTAGGTCACTCTCCATACTACTTGTTAGGTAAAAAATGCCAGCTTTAAACAACTGTGACAGCCTTAACACTCCTGGCCTGCACTCTTTGATCATATTTTACTTGTCCACCTTGGTCTCACTATTCAGACTTTTCTCAGATGCCAATCTGACAGTCCTTGCTGCCATGACCCCCTCCAACAGACGTTCCTCCAGGGCAGCGAGGAGAGTTCCTCGGGAGGGAAGTGCACTCCCCTCACAGCAGTGGCGTGGAGCAGACCCATGCCCTCAACATCAGCACAACACTGGAGGCTGAAAGAGGAAGAACAGGCTAAAAGATACATCATTTGTTAAATGGGACAGTTGCCAAGTGAAATCCTTTTTTAACTTGTTTTTACAAAAGTCTTCTTTCCTGGGTCCGTGCTCATGGCCAAAGGGTTCAGGGCCCTGCTTCTTCAATCAAAGATTAGTGCAGGGACTCTTCAGAGTGCTCTGGGCAGCCCTGCACAGATAAATAAAGACATGCAAGAAAACATGCAGGAAACCCCATCAGGGGTACCCCCAACACAAAAGGGACATGGACCTGCTCAAATGAGTCCAGAGGAGATGTGCTTTAAGTGCAGACAGTAATTCAGAACCATGCTCACTCACTCCCCCCCTCCTGGAGGGATGAGGAGGAGAACTGAAAGAAGGTGGCAATGAATGGGCATATGATGATGGCACACTCCGTGTAAGTTTCTGCCACATGGGTCATGTACATATGACTTCATCTGGATCTATGGATGCATTCCCAGCATCCAGCCTATGATAGATCATCTCGAGAATGGCCGATTCCCTCAGGGACTGGATGCTATTGTGGTCCACTTGGCTGAGTTACGCATATCCTTGTAGGGAAACCTTCCCTTCACAGCTGCCAAGAGCTGCCTCCAAAGGCTGAGAGCTCATTTCTCTTCTGTAATCACTTGGTCAATTCCCCCTTCCCTAGCAAGTGATTCCAGCTACTTGGCTTCCCTACCTTCAAGTTTGTGACTGTCAACCCCATTGTCCCAGCATTGGAGCAAGCAGGTGACAATGTGCTCCAACAGAAGATGACTGAAATCCTTTCACATATTCCACAGCTCTGTCGAGGTCTGGGATCAAGAAGTTACCTTTTCCTCTGACTGATGTAGTAATAACTCTCATTCAGATGGCATCCCCTCTAGTGCAGGCATTGGGTTTTCATCTTTCTCCACTGCACGGGTTGCTCTTTGTGCCTCTCATTTGCTTTTCCCCTTGCTTATAGAGTCAACTGATATTGGCACGAATTGGTCCTTTGGTTTGGCTGCAGTGTCTGCCACTGGGGTTGGAGTGGATGCAGTGTCTGTTGTCAGGGTTGGTGTAGCTGCTGTGCTTGGGGGTTAAGTAGCTGCGTTGTCCGTTGCCTTGCCGACAGATCCAGAGACATCTTTTTCCAAAGACACTGTAGACATAGGCCAAGCCCCAGCATGTTGCCATGATGTGTCTCTCACTGGTATTACCAGGACAACAGCATACCTCACTTAAGTATTTTGCTAGTTTTTCTGTTCAGGGGTGAAGTTCCAAAGCACTGTAGGGGCCTACTGGCCTAGTTACTTGCCCATACTATCCCACACACCCTGCCACTCTTAACTGTCCAGCCTCAGAGAAGATCTCTTGGTAATATTCTTAAATAGTTGTTTAAACTTAGACAAGACCCAAGCTGGACCCTGCTTAGCTGCCAAAATCAGACAGGATTGGATGTTCTCAGGGTGGTCACGCTGTAGGCAAAGCATAGAGAGCACATGCAGCAAAAAGCTGGTTACCGGCAATAGATGTGTAATTGATAAAAAATTCCCATTATATGCCTCCCATAGTATAGAGCTGATGATCACGCTGAGAACGTATACCAGCCCAGTTTCATGAACAACAAATCTATTGTATTAAAAGTCATTACCATGAAGTACAAAAACTTTAGACCAGGCCCCAAAGCTGATAAATGTTAAAACACAAATACCCACTGAAAGTAAGATGTGACATGCTGATCCTCTGAGATTAAGCGCAACAACTCTGCGAGCCCCCAACTTTGTGACAAGCGACAATAAATCCGAAACAATGAGTGCTTATCACAATTATATTAGACACACTCTGGTCATGTGGCTGCCAAAAAGAACTGTCATGGTTTAAGCCCAGCTGGTAACTCAGAACCATGCAGCCACTCGCTCACTTCCCCCCTTCTTCCTCCCCCAATCCCAGAGGGATAGGGAGAAAAATCGAAATAATATAAATCCCACGGGTTGAGATAAGAACAGTCCAGTAACTAAGGTATAATACAAAAGGTATACTACAAATACTATATAATACAAAGGTATAATACAAAAGCACTATCACCAATAATAATAACGATAAGGGAAATAACAAGGGGAAACAATAAAATTGCTCACCACCCACTAACTGATACCCAGTCCAACTCAAGCAGCCATCTGGGCCTTCTGGGTAACTCCCCTCAGTTTATATACTGGTCATGGCGTGCTGTGGTATGGAATACTCCTTTGACTAGTTTGGGTCAAGTGTCCTGTCTCTGCTTCCTCCTGGCTTCCTGTGCCCCTCCTCACTGGCAGAGCATGAGACTGAGAAGTCCTTGAAGGGAGTAAACATTACTTATCAACAACTAAAAACATCAGTGTGTTATCAGCATTGTTCTCAGACTAAAGCCGAAACACAGCACTGCACCAGCCTGAGACAGCCCCTGTCATGTAGCTGTCGCCCAGAGGTAGGGGACCAAAAAGATGAGGAGGGTTGGAAGCGAGTTCCGGTTCGGCGTCGTGGGCAGCCCTCCTCCCTTCCTGCCCCGCTTCCCCAGGTGTCCCTCTGTAATAGGTTTGAGGCTCTGGATCTGGAAGGAGAGGTAGGTGAGGATGTGGTGCAAGGCCCGCCTACAAGGCCACATAGGAAAAAGCGGTCGACTTCGCACTTCAAGACTGCCTCTGGTAAGAAAGAAAGAAGGGTCATTGTAGTAGGTGATTCCATTCTGAAAGGAACAGAGGGCCCGATATGCAGAGTTGACCCTCATCATAGGGAAGTGTGTAGTCTGCCTGGAGCCCGGATCAGGGATATCACCAGGGCGCTCCCCAACCTGGTGAGCCCGACAGACTACTACCCGCTGCTGGTCTTCCAGACGGGTGAGGGGGAAGTTGCTTCCCGCAGTCTGAGGGAGATGAAGAAAGACTACAGGGCCTTGGGGCGGATGGTGAAAGACTCTGGGGCTCAGGTGATCTTCTCTTCGCTCCTTCCATCTTCTGTTGATGATGTGGGACTGAATGGGAAAATTCAGTCCATAAACGATTGGCTTCGAGGCTGGTGCTGCAGGCAGGGCTTTGGATTCTTTGATAACGGCTGGTTTTATAGGGCACCGGCCTGGACATTGGCATGTGGGAAAGGTTTATCGCACAGAGGTAAAAGGATGCTGGGGCACGAATTAGCAGGGCTCATTTGGAGAGCTTTAAACTAGATTTGAAGGGGGATGGGGTTGTAGCTGGGCTTGCCTCAGTGGGACAGCGCTCCGGAATTGATGAAGACTGGGAGGCCTCCTGTAATCCTAGGGTGAAATCGGTGTGCTCGGCTCGCTCCCTGAAATGTCTCTACACCAATGCGCGCAGCATGGGAAATAAGCAGGAGGAGCTAGAAACCTGTGTTAAGTCGGGAGATTATGATCTGGTGGCAATTACAGAGACGTGGTGGGACAGCTCACATGACTGGAATATAGTCATGGAGGGCTATGTCCTTTTCAGGAAAGACAGGCCAGCCAGGCGGGGTGGTGGGGTTGCTCTTTATGTGCGAGAGCAGCTACAATGCGTTGAGTTCTGTCCGGGGACAGATGACGAGCGAGTTGAGAGTCTGTGGGTGAGAATTAAGGGGCAGGCTGGCAGGGGCGATACTGTTGTGGGGGTCTGTTACAGGCCACCGGATCAGGGTGAGGAAGTTGATGAGGCCTTCAATAGGCAGTTGAGAGCGGCCTCACAGTCACAGGCCGTGGTCGTCGTGGGAGATTTTAACTTCCCTGATGTTTGCTGGAAGGACTACTCGGCAACCCAGCTGCAGTCCAGGAGGTTCCTCCAGTGTATGGATGATAACTTCCTCATGCAAATGGTGGACGAGCTAACCAGGAGAGGTGCGCTGCTGGGTCTCATCCTCACTAACAAGGAGGGTCTGGTTGAAGGAGTGAAGGTTGAGGGCTGCCTTGGTTGCAGCGACCAATTTGTGTATAATTAATTATGTTATCAATCTATCTCTTACTGTTAGTTTGGATTTTCAAGGTTTTATGATAGTAGCTGAAGAAAGAGTAATATGAAAACCTGTGAATTCTTACCTTGGATTTTAAAACATCCAGGGGAGAGCACACAAGCAGGGAAGACTGCAGCTATATGTAAGTAGGAAACATATTTTAATGTCTTTAAAAAAAAAAAAAGTCACACGTTTCTTTTTTCTACTTCTGTTTGCTGCTTTCTTCACAATTATCTTTAACAAAAAGCAAATATCCTTGGCTATCTTTAAAAAAAAAGCAGATATTTTCTTGTGAGGAAAAGCTTTGAGGAAAACGTTAGGTAAAAATATCGCCTTGGTTTGTGTTTTTCTGTTTGTTCATTTTGTTTTTATAGTGCAGGTAAACTCATATATCCTTTACTCACTCCTCTACCTTAGCTGCTGTATCTGCAAGCTGGCCATCTCCTTTCTTACTCTAAATTTATACTTTCAGGTTTTGAATAGAGTGGCCTTATTCCTAATTGCAATGAATGATTTTGTGAAAGTGCTGGATTAAAAGAGTTGATGCTCTTCAGTTGTCATCTATGCTGTTTTAAGAGTCAAAACCCAACATGTATATGCACTACAGTTTCATGTACCTTGAATCTTAGACTGGTTTGGGTTGGAAAGGACCTTAAGATCATCTAGTTCCACCCCTCCACACGCTGTGTGCAGGGATGCCTCGCACTAGACAAAGTAATTTTCTGTGAAGTGTGACATAAGCTGAGAACATTCACACTGGTGGGTTAGAGCACGGCACCTATGCTCAGAAACCACCGTTAAAAGTGTTTCTTAGGTACATAGAATTAATATTGGGGATTATAGGAATCTTCTATTCAGATAGCCACCCCTGTTTCCATTTAAGGTCTGAAGTAAGAAAATCACAGTCTGAAACAGAAGACTAAAATATATCAGGATATAAAGGGAACCGTAGGCTGAAACATGGCTTGCTTCAGATGTTTGACCTTCAGTTAGATGAATTCCTATTCAAGCTATCCTCAACATTTCACCAATTTTATCTTAAGACAGATTTTGAGCATAGGCGAACCATCCAATTAACTAAAAAATTGCTTAAGAACTGTGAAATATCTCAGATTATATTATGTAGGCTGTCACAAAGGTTTACGTCTATGTATCACCTCCAAAAGCATGAGAAGTATACCAGAAAACAGCTGAACACAACCACTCATGTACATCACTACTTTCACACGATTTTTGTGCTTACCCCCCTGTGACTGCCACCACTATCCCTTTCTTTACCTCTTTGTGCTTCTGCTCTGGTTGTTCACATAACATGGAGGTATTCTGGCTCAGACACCTCTCTGCTTTTTCCTTTTGCCTCAGCTGGTAGAGCTCAAGCAAGCTTCCTCAGGAGGTGTTGCTGTAACAAGAAAAAAATCTTTGTGTGGTGTGAACGATGCCCAGAAACAGTACAATAAAGGAGCAAAAGCAAGAGAGTTTTGCTAGGATGCTGTTTCAACAGCGTTTGACTGTTACACTGTGTTTCATCAATAAGTGAGATATGGAGTGGTACACTGGCTGGCTATGGTTAACTAGTAGTAATATGAGGACTAGATTACACACCTCACGTGTTATCAGTCAGTCATTTCTTTGATGCCTTTATGAAGCAAAATAATTAAAGACTATGTCATGGCATGTGCTTAAAAAAACCTACAAAAACTAAGCCCATGTTTCCCTTAAATGTCCTTTATGACCAGGATACATATTCACAGCCTAACATTTTCCTTTCTGAAAGCTTTTCCTAAAAATCTTCAATAATTTCAGCACAAAGAGAAATCAAAAGAAATCCACTACTCTGCACTGAAGAATTTACAAACTGAGTGAGGAATGAAAAACATATTTAAAGTTAGGATGTTTACAGTTACACCCTTTAATTTTTGAGAGGTTTTTAAAGACAAATATCCATTTTAAAATATTACCACCAGCCCCATATTTATCATGTATGTTATACAATTCTTCAAGTATATGGTAATAGAATGTTGAAAAAGGTTTTGAAGTTCACTGAAATAAAAACTGGTATATTGGTAACCTTAAAATATCAGATTGTTCTTATCAGTAATACTTGTGACCTTGCTACCTGTAACAGTTTGTCATGTAACTGTGTAAATACGCATATCCATATGTTTAATTTCATTTAAATACAAAATCTTCTGGTGTTTGGGGTTTTTTGGTTTGGGTTTAGGGTTGGGTTGGTTTTTTTAATTTGA